>NW_028181791.1:0-97673 GCF_963514085.1 Chelon labrosus | reverse complement strand
GCTCGCATGGGATGTGTAATGAGGGAAAAAGCATGATTTTTATCCTCCACGAGGGGCCCTGACAGCGCCCCATTCATCGTCTGAACGCGCACCCTCGCCGGCTTCACTGCTCGGGCGAGCCGCTAGGATTGCTCTGGCCCCACCGGTCCCGTTCCGAGCCAGCTACCTGCTGGAAACTGCACAATATGCTCACAAGCACCCTGTTCTTCACATGTAGAGGCAAGAAAGAGGCAGAATCGGTCTAATTCGGCCAGTCTGACAGTAAATGTGGGTGGAGAGCAAAACAGCCGTTTCAGAGCGATAGGGATGCTGTTTTGCACATTTCGACTTAAAAAAGGCCCCTGTCCTCACTGAATATTGAGCTGCAATGTGTGATTTGGATCAGGTTTTATCATTACGAAGCTCGCATGGGATGTGTAATGAGGGAAAAAGCATGATTTTTATCCTCCACGAGAGGGGCCCTGACAGCGCCCCATTCATCCGGCTGAACGCGCACCCTCGCCGGCTTCCACTGCTCGGGCGAGCCGCTAGGATTGCTCTGCCCCACCGGTCCCGTTCCGAGCCAGCTACCTGCTGGAAACTGCACAATATGCTCACAAGCACCCTGTTCTTCACATGTAGAGGCAAGAAAGAGGCAGAATCGGTCTAATTCGGCCAGTCTGACAGTAAATGTGGTGGAGAGCAAAACAGCCGTTTCAGAGCGATAGGATGCTGTTTTGCACATTTCGACTTAAAAAGGCCCTGTCCTCACTGAATATTGAGCTGCAATGTGTGATTTGGATCAGGGTTTTATCATTACAAGCTCGCATGGGATGTGTAATGAGGGAAAAAAGCTCATGATTTTTATCCTCCACGAGAGGGGCCCTGACAGCGCCCCATTCATCCGACTGAACGCGCACCCTCGCCGGCTTCCACTGCTCGGGCGAGCCGCTAGGATTGCTCTGCCCCACCGGTCCCGTTCCGAGCCAGCTACCTGCTGGAAACTGCACAATATGCTCACAAGCACCCTGTTCTTCACATGTAGAGGCAAGAAAGAGGCAGAATCGGTCTAATTCGGCCCAGTCTGACAGTAAATGTGGTGGAGAGCAAAACAGCCGTTTCAGAGCGATAGGATGCTGTTTTTGCACATTTCGACTTAAAAAGGCCCTGTCCTCACTGAATATTGAGCTGCAATGTGTGATTTGGATCAGGTTTTATCATTACAAGCTCGCATGGGATGTGTAATGAGGGAAAAAAGCATGATTTTTATCCTCCACGAGAGGGGCCCTGACAGCGCCCCATTCATCCGGCTGAACGCGCACCCTCGCCGGCTTCCACTGCTCGGGCGAGCCGCTAGGATTGCTCTGCCCCACCGGTCCCGTTCCGAGCCAGCTACCTGCTGGAAACTGCACAATATGCTCACAAGCACCCTGTTCTTCACATGTAGAGGCAAGAAAGAGGCAGAATCGGTCTAATTCGGCCAGTCTGACAGTAAATGTGGTGGAGAGCAAAACAGCCGTTTCAGAGCGATAGGATGCTGTTTTGCACATTTCGACTTAAAAAGGCCCTGTCCTCACTGAATATTGAGCTGCAATGTGTGATTTGGATCAGGTTTTATCATTACAAGCTCGCATGGGATGTGTAATGAGGGAAAAAGCATGATTTTTATCCTCCACGAGAGGGGCCCTGACAGCGCCCCATTCATCCGGCTGAACGCGCACCCTCGCCGCTTCCACTGCTCGGGCGAGCCGCTAGGATTGCTCTGCCCCACCGGTCCCGTTCCGAGCCAGCTACCTGCTGGAAACTGCACAATATGCTCACAAGCACCCTGTTCTTCACATGTAGAGGCAAGAAAGAGGCAGAATCGGTCTAATTCGGCCAGTCTGACAGTAAATGTGGTGGAGCAAAACAGCCGTTTCAGAGCGATAGGATGCTGTTTTGCACATTTCGACTTAAAAAGGCCCTGTCCTCACTGAATATTGAGCTGCAATGTGTGATTTGGATCAGGTTTTATCATTACAAGCTCGCATGGGATGTGTAATGAGGGAAAAAGCATGATTTGTTATCCTCCACGAGAGGGGCCCTGACAGCGCCCCATTCATCCGGCTGAACGCGCACCCTCGCCGGCTTCCACTGCTCGGGCGAGCCGCTAGGATTGCTCTGCCCCACCGGTCCCGTTCCGAGCCAGCTACCTGCTGGAAACTGCACAATATGCTCACAAGCACCCTGTTCTTCACATGTAGAGGCAAGAAAGAGGCAGAATCGGTCTAATTCGGCCAGTCTGACAGTAAATGTGGTGGAGAGCAAAACAGCCGTTTCAGAGCGATAGGATGCTGTTTTGCACATTTCGACTTAAAAAGGCCCTGTCCTCACTGAATATTGAGCTGCAATGTGTGATTTGGATCAGGTTTTATCATTACAAGCTCGCATGGGATGTGTAATGAGGGAAAAAGCATGATTTTTTATCCTCCACGAGAGGGGCCCTGACAGCGCCCCATTCATCCGGCTGAACGCGCACCCTCGCCGGCTTCCACTGCTCGGGCGAGCCGCTAGGATTGCTCTGCCCCACCGGTCCCGTTTCCGAGCCAGCTACCTGCTGGAAACTGCACAATATGCTCACAAGCACCCTGTTCTTCACATGTAGAGGCAAGAAAGAGGCAGAATCGGTCTAATTCGGCCAGTCTGACAGTAAATGTGGTGGAGAGCAAAACAGCCGTTTCAGAGCGATAGGATGCTGTTTTGCACATTTCGACTTAAAAAGGCCCTGTCCTCACTGAATATTGAGCTGCAATGTGTGATTTGGATCAGGTTTTATCATTACAAGCTCGCATGGGATGTGTAATGAGGGAAAAAGCATGATTTTTATCCTCCACGAGAGGGGCCCCTGACAGCGCCCCATTCATCCGGCTGAACGCGCACCCTCGCCGGCTTCCACTGCTCGGGCGAGCCGCTAGGATTGCTCTGCCCCACCGAGTCCCGTTCCGAGCCAGCTACCTGCTGGAAACTGCACAATATGCTCCACAAGCACCCTGTTCTTCACATGTAGAGGCAAGAAAGAGGCAGAATCGGTCTAATTCGGCCAGTCTGACAGTAAATGTGGTGGAGAGCAAAACAGCCGTTTCAGAGCGATAGGATGCTGTTTTGCACATTTCGACTTAAAAAAGGCCCTGTCCTCACTGAATATTGAGCTGCAATGTGTGATTTGGATCAGGTTTTATCATTACAAGCTCGCATGGGATGTGTAATGAGGGAAAAAGCATGATTTTTATCCTCCACGAGAGGGGCCCTGACAGCGCCCCATTCATCCGGCTGAACCGCGCACCCTCGCCGGCTTCCACTGCTCGGGCGAGCCGCTAGGATTGCTCTGCCCCACCGGTCCCGTTCCGAGCCAGCTACCTGCTGGAAACTGCACAATATGCTCACAAGCACCCTGTTCTTCACATGTAGAGGCAAGAAAGAGGCAGAATCGGTCTAATTCGGCCAGTCTGACAGTAAATGTGGTGGAGAGCAAAACAGCCGTTTCAGAGCGATAGGATGCTGTTTTGCACATTTCGACTTAAAAAGGCCCTGTCCTCACTGAATATTGAGCTGCAATGTGTGATTTGGATCAGGTTTTTATCATTACAAGCTCGCATGGGATGTGTAATGAGGGAAAAAGCATGATTTTTATCCTCCACGAGAGGGGCCCTGACAGCGCCCCATTCATCCGGCTGAACGCGCACCCTCGCCGGCTTCCACTGCTCGGGCGAGCCGCTAGGATTGCTCTGCCCCACCGGTCCCGTTCCGAGCCAGCTACCTGCTGGAAACTGCACAATATGCTCACAAGCACCCTGTTCTTCACATGTAGAGGCAAGAAGAGAGGCAGAATCGGTCTAATTCGGCCAGTCTGACAGTAAATGTGGTGGAGAGCAAAACAGCCGTTTCAGAGCGATAGGATGCTGTTTTGCACATTTCGACTTAAAAAGGCCCTGTCCTCACTGAATATTGAGCTGCAATGTGTGATTTGGATCAGGTTTTTATCATTACAAGCTCGCATGGGATGTGTAATGAGGGAAAAAGCATGATTTTTATCCTCCACGAGAGGGGCCCTGACAGCGCCCCATTCATCCGGCTGAACGCGCACACCTCGCCGGCTTCCACTGCTCGGGGCGAGCCGCTAGGATTGCTCTGCCCCACCGGTCCCGTTCCGAGCCAGCTACCTGCTGGAAACTGCACAATATGCTCACAAGCACCCTGTTCTTCACATGTAGAGGCAAGAAAGAGGCAGAATCGGTCTAATTCGGCCAGTCTGACAGTAAATGTGGTGGAGAGCAAAACAGCCCGTTTCAGAGCGATAGGATGCTGTTTTGCACATTTCGACTTAAAAAGGCCCTGTCCTCACTGAATATTGAGCTGCAATGTGTGATTTGGATCAGGTTTTTATCATTACAAGCTCGCATGGGATGTGTAATGAGGGGAAAAAAGCATGATTTTTATCCTCCACGAGAGGGGCCCTGACAGCGCCCCATTCATCCGGCTGAACGCGCACCCTCGCCGGCTTCCACTGCTCGGGCGAGCCGCTAGGATTGCTCTGCCCCACCGGTCCCGTTCCGAGCCAGCTACCTGCTGGAAACTGCACAATATGCTCACAAGCACCCTGTTCTTCACATGTAGAGGCAAGAAAGAGGCAGAATCGGTCTAATTCGGCCAGTCTGACAGTAAATGTGGTGGAGAGCAAAACAGCCGTTTCAGAGCGATAGGATGCTGTTTTGCACATTTCGACTTAAAAAGGCCCTGTCCTCACTGAATATTGAGCTGCAATGTGTGATTTGGATCAGGTTTTATCATTACAAGCTCGCATGGGATGTGTAATGAGGGAAAAAAGCATGATTTTTATCCTCCACGAGAGGGGCCCTGACAGCGCCCCATTCATCCGGCTGAACGCGCACCCTCGCCGGCTTCCACTGCTCGGGCGAGCCGCTAGGATTGCTCTGCCCCACCGGTCCCGTTCCGAGCCAGCTACCTGCTGGAAACTGCACAATATGCTCACAAGCACCCTGTTCTTCACATGTAGAGGCAAGAAAGAGGCAGAATCGGTCTAATTCGGCCAGTCTGACAGTAAATGTGGTGGAGAGCAAAACAGCCGTTTCAGAGCGATAGGATGCTTTTTTGCACATTTCGACTTAAAAAGGCCCTGTCCCTCACTGAATATTGAGCTGCAATGTGTGATTTGGATCAGGTTTTATCATTACAAGCTCGCATGGGATGTGTAATGAGGGAAAAAGCATGATTTTTATCCTCCACGAGAGGGGGCCCTGACAGCGCCCCATTCATCCGGCTGAACGCGCACCCTCGCCGGCTTCCACTGCTCGGGCGAGCCGCTAGGATTGCTCTGCCCCACCGGGTCCCGTTCCAAGCCAGCTACCTGCTGGAAACTGCACAATATGCTCACAAGGCACCCTGTTCTTCACATGTAGAGGCAAGAAAGAGGCAGAATCGGTCTAATTCGGCCAGTCTGACAGTAAATGTGGTGGAGAGCAAAACAGCCGTTTCAGAGCGATAGGATGCTGTTTTGCACAATTTCGACTTAAAAAGGCCCTGTCCTCACTGAATATTGAGCTGCAATGTGTGATTTGGATCAGGTTTTATCATTACAAGCTCGCATGGGATGTGTAATGAGGGAAAAAGCATGATTTTTATCCTCCACGAGGGGGCCCTGACAGCGCCCCATTCATCCGGCTGAACGCGCACCCTCGCCGGCTTCCACTGCTCGGGCGAGCCGCTAGGATTGCTCTGCCCCACCGGTCCCGTTCCAGAGCCAGCTACCTGCTGGAAACTGCACAATATGCTCACAAGCACCCTGTTCTTCACATGTAGAGGCAAGAAAGAGGGCAGAATCGGTCTAATTCGGCCAGTCTGACAGTAAATGTGGTGGAGAGCAAAACAGCCGTTTCAGAGCGATAGGATGCTGTTTTTTGCACATTTCGACTTAAAAAGGCCCTGTCCTCACTGAATATTGAGCTGCAATGTGTGATTTGGATCAGGTTTTTATCATTACAAGCTCGCATGGGATGTGTAATGAGGGAAAAAGCATGATTTTTATCCTCCACGAGAGGGGCCCTGGACAGCGCCCCCATTCATCCGGCTGAACGCGCACCCTCGCCGGCTCTCCACTGCTCGGGCGAGCCGCTAGGATTGCTCTGCCCCCACCGGTCCCGTTCCGAGCCAGCTACCTGCTGGAAACTGCACAATATGCTCACAAGCACCCTGTTCTTCACATGTAGAGGCAAGAAAAGAGGCAGAATCGGTCTAATTCGGCCAGTCTGACAGTAAATGTGGTGGAGAGCAAAACAGCCGTTTTCAGAGCGATAGGATGCTGTTTTGCACATTTCGACTTAAAAAGGCCCTGTCCTCACTGAATATTGAGCTGCAATGTGTGATTTGGATCAGGGTTTTATCATTACAAGCTCGCATGGGATGTGTAATGAGGGAAAAAGCATGATTTTTATCCTCCACGAGAGGGCCCTGACAGCGCCCCATTCATCCGGCTGAACGCGCACCCTCGCCGGCTTCCACTGCTCGGGGCGAGCCGCTAGGATTGCTCTGCCCCACCGGTCCCGTTCCGAGCCAGCTACCTGCTGGAAACTGCACAATATGCTCACAAGCACCCTGTTCTTCACATGTAGAGGCAAGAAAGAGGCAGAATCGGTCTAATTCGGCCAGTCTGACAGTAAATGTGGTGGAGAGCAAAACAGCCGTTTCAGAGCGATAGGATGCTGTCTTTGCACATTTCGACTTAAAAAGGCCCTGTCCTCACTGAATATTGAGCTGCAATGTGTGATTTGGATCAGGTTTTATCATTACAAGCTCGCATGGGATGTGTAATGAGGGAAAAAGCATGATTTTTATCCTCCACGAGAGGGGCCCTGACAGCGCCCCATTCATCCGGCTGAACGCGCACCCTCGCCGGCTTCCACTGCTCGGGCGAGCCGCTAGGATTGCTCTGCCCCACCGGTCCCGTTCCAAGCCAGCTACCTGCTGGAAACTGCACAATATGCTCACAAGCACCCTGTTCTTCACATGTAGAGGCAAGAAAGAGGCAGAATCGGTCTAATTCGGCCAGTCTGACAGTAAATGTGGTGGAGAGCAAAACAGCCGTTTCAGAGCGATAGGATGCTGGTTTTGCACATTTCGACTTAAAAAGGCCCTGTCCTCACTGAATATTGAGCTGCAATGTGTGATTTGGATCAGGTTTTATCATTACAAGCTCGCATGGGATGTGTAATGAGGGAAAAAGCATGATTTTTATCCTCCACGAGAGGGGCCCTGACAGCGCCCCATTCATCCGGCTGAACGCGCACCCTCGCCGGCTTCCACTGCTCGGGCGAGCCGCTAGGATTGCTCTGCCCCACCGGTCCCGTTCCAAGCCAGCTACCTGCTGGAAACTGCACAATATGCTCACAAGCACCCTGTTCTTCACATGTAGAGGCAAGAAAGAGGCAGAATCGGTCTAATTCGGCCAGTCTGACAGTAAATGTGGTGGAGAGCAAAACAGCCGTTTCAGAGCGATAGGATGCTGTTTTGCACATTTCGACTTAAAAAGGCCCTGTCCTCACTGAATATTGAGCTGCAATGTGTGATTTGGATCAGGTTTTATCATTACAAGCTCGCATGGGATGTGTAATGAGGGAAAAAGCATGATTTTTATCCTCCACGAGAGGGGCCCTGACAGCGCCCCATTCATCCGGCTGAACGCGCACCCTCGCCGGCTTCCACTGCTCGGGCGAGCCGCTAGGATTGCTCTGCCCCACCGGTCCCGTTCCAAGCCAGCTACCTGCTGGAAACTGCACAATATGCTCACAAGCACCCTGTTCTTCACATGTAGAGGCAAGAAAGAGGCAGAATCGGTCTAATTCGGCCAGTCTGACAGTAAATGTGGTGGAGAGCAAAACAGCCGTTTCAGAGCGATAGGATGCTGTTTTGCACATTTCGACTTAAAAAGGCCCTGTCCTCACTGAATATTGAGCTGCAATGTGTGATTTGGATCAGGTTTTATCATTACAAGCTCGCATGGGATGTGTAATGAGGGAAAAAGCATGATTTTTATCCTCCACGAGAGGGGCCCTGACAGCGCCCCATTCATCCGGCTGAACGCGCACCCTCGCCGGCTTCCACTGCTCGGGCGAGCCGCTAGGATTGCTCTGCCCCACCGGTCCCGTTCCGAGCCAGCTACCTGCTTGAAACTGCACAATATGCTCACAAGCACCCTGTTCTTCACATGTAGAGGCAAGAAAGAGGCAGAATCGGTCTAATTCGGCCAGTCTGACAGTAAATGTGGTGGAGAGCAAAACAGCCGTTTCAGAGCGATAGGATGCTTTTTTGCACATTTCGACTTAAAAAGGCCCTGTCCTCACTGAATATTGAGCTGCAATGTGTGATTTGGATGAGGTTTTATCATTACAAGCTCGCATGGGATGTGTAATGAGGGAAAAAGCATGATTTTTATCCTCCACGAGAGGGGCCCTGACAGCGCCCCATTCATCCGGCTGAACGCGCACCCTCGCCGGCTTCCACTGCTCGGGCGAGCCGCTAGGATTGCTCTGCCCCACCGGTCCCGTTCCAAGCCAGCTACCTGCTGGAAACTGCACAATATGCTCACAAGCACCCTGTTCTTCACATGTAGAGGCAAGAAAGAGGCAGAATCGGTCTAATTCGGCCAGTCTGACAGTAAATGTGGTGGAGAGCAAAACAGCCGTTTCAGAGCGATAGGATGCTGTTTTGCACATTTCGACTTAAAAAGGCCCTGTCCTCACTGAATATTGAGCTGCAATGTGTGATTTGGATGAGGTTTTATCATTACAAGCTCGCATGGGATGTGTAATGAGGGAAAAAGCATGATTTTTATCCTCCACGAGAGGGGCCCTGACAGCGCCCCATTCATCCGGCTGAACGCGCACCCTCGCCGGCTTCCACTGCTCGGGCGAGCCGCTAGGATTGCTCTGCCCCACCGGTCCCGTTCCAAGCCAGCTACCTGCTGGAAACTGCACAATATGCTCACAAGCACCCTGTTCTTCACATGTAGAGGCAAGAAAGAGGCAGAATCGGTCTAATTCGGCCAGTCTGACAGTAAATGTGGTGGAGAGCAAAACAGCCGTTTCAGAGCGATAGGATGCTGTTTTGCACATTTCGACTTAAAAAGGCCCTGTCCTCACTGAATATTGAGCTGCAATGTGTGATTTGGATCAGGTTTTATCATTACAAGCTCGCATGGGATGTGTAATGAGGGAAAAAGCATGATTTTTATCCTCCACGAGAGGGGCCCTGACAGCGCCCCATTCATCCGGCTGAACGCGCACCCTCGCCGGCTTCCACTGCTCGGGCGAGCCGCTAGGATTGCTCTGCCCCACCGGTCCCGTTCCAAGCCAGCTACCTGCTGGAAACTGCACAATATGCTCACAAGCACCCTGTTCTTCACATGTAGAGGCAAGAAAGAGGCAGAATCGGTCTAATTCGGCCAGTCTGACAGTAAATGTGGTGGAGAGCAAAACAGCCGTTTCAGAGCGATAGGATGCTGTTTTGCACATTTCGACTTAAAAAGGCCCTGTCCTCACTGAATATTGAGCTGCAATGTGTGATTTGGATCAGGTTTTATCATTACAAGCTCGCATGGGATGTGTAATGAGGGAAAAAGCATGATTTTTATCCTCCACGAGAGGGGCCCTGACAGCGCCCCATTCATCCGGCTGAACGCGCACCCTCGCCGGCTTCCACTGCTCGGGCGAGCCGCTAGGATTGCTCTGCCCCACCGGTCCCGTTCCAAGCCAGCTACCTGCTGGAAACTGCACAATATGCTCACAAGCACCCTGTTCTTCACATGTAGAGGCAAGAAAGAGGCAGAATCGGTCTAATTCGGCCAGTCTGACAGTAAATGTGGTGGAGAGCAAAACAGCCGTTTCAGAGCGATAGGATGCTGTTTTGCACATTTCGACTTAAAAAGGCCCTGTCCTCACTGAATATTGAGCTGCAATGTGTGATTTGGATCAGGTTTTATCATTACAAGCTCGCATGGGATGTGTAATGAGGGAAAAAGCATGATTTTTATCCTCCACGAGAGGGGCCCTGACAGCGCCCCATTCATCCGGCTGAACGCGCACCCTCGCCGGCTTCCACTGCTCGGGCGAGCCGCTAGGATTGCTCTGCCCCACCGGTCCCGTTCCGAGCCAGCTACCTGCTGGAAACTGCACAATATGCTCACAAGCACCCTGTTCTTCACATGTAGAGGCAAGAAAGAGGCAGAATCGGTCTAATTCGGCCAGTCTGACAGTAAATGTGGTGGAGAGCAAAACAGCCGTTTCAGAGCGATAGGATG
This sequence comes from Chelon labrosus, assembly GCF_963514085.1. Taxonomy (NCBI): domain Eukaryota; kingdom Metazoa; phylum Chordata; class Actinopteri; order Mugiliformes; family Mugilidae; genus Chelon; species Chelon labrosus. The sequence continues at coordinate 87,346 of NW_028181791.1, read as the reverse complement.
CTGTTTTGCACATTTCGACTTAAAAAGGCCCTGTCCTCACTGAATATTGAGCTGCAATGTGTGATTTGGATCAGGTTTTATCATTACAAGCTCGCATGGGATGTGTAATGAGGGAAAAAGCATGATTTTTATCCTCCACGAGAGGGGCCCTGACAGCGCCCCATTCATCCGGCTGAACGCGCACCCTCGCCGGCTTCCACTGCTCGGGCGAGCCGCTAGGATTGCTCTGCCCCACCGGTCCCGTTCCGAGCCAGCTACCTGCTGGAAACTGCACAATATGCTCACAAGCACCCTGTTCTTCACATGTAGAGGCAAGAAAGAGGCAGAATCGGTCTAATTCGGCCAGTCTGACAGTAAATGTGGTGGAGAGCAAAACAGCCGTTTCAGAGCGATAGGATGCTGTTTTGCACATTTCGACTTAAAAAGGCCCTGTCCTCACTGAATATTGAGCTGCAATGTGTGATTTGGATCAGGTTTTATCATTACAAGCTCGCATGGGATGTGTAATGAGGGAAAAAGCATGATTTTTATCCTCCACGAGAGGGGCCCTGACAGCGCCCCATTCATCCGGCTGAACGCGCACCCTCGCCGGCTTCCACTGCTCGGGCGAGCCGCTAGGATTGCTCTGCCCCACCGGTCCCGTTCCAAGCCAGCTACCTGCTGGAAACTGCACAATATGCTCACAAGCACCCTGTTCTTCACATGTAGAGGCAAGAAAGAGGCAGAATCGGTCTAATTCGGCCAGTCTGACAGTAAATGTGGTGGAGAGCAAAACAGCCGTTTCAGAGCGATAGGATGCTGTTTTGCACATTTCGACTTAAAAAGGCCCTGTCCTCACTGAATATTGAGCTGCAATGCGTGATTTGGATCAGGTTTTATCATTACAAGCTCGCATGGGATGTGTAATGAGGGAAAAAGCATGATTTTTATCCTCCACGAGAGGGGCCCTGACAGCGCCCCATTCATCCGGCTGAACGCGCACCCTCGCCGGCTTCCACTGCTCGGGCGAGCCGCTAGGATTGCTCTGCCCCACCGGTCCCGTTCCGAGCCAGCTACCTGCTGGAAACTGCACAATATGCTCACAAGCACCCTGTTCTTCACATGTAGAGGCAAGAAAGAGGCAGAATCGGTCTAATTCGGCCAGTCTGACAGTAAATGTGGTGGAGAGCAAAACAGCCGTTTCAGAGCGATAGGATGCTGTTTTGCACATTTCGACTTAAAAAGGCCCTGTCCTCACTGAATATTGAGCTGCAATGTGTGATTTGGATCAGGTTTTATCATTACAAGCTCGCATGGGATGTGTAATGAGGGAAAAAGCATGATTTTTATCCTCCACGAGAGGGGCCCTGACAGCGCCCCATTCATCCGGCTGAACGCGCACCCTCGCCGGCTTCCACTGCTCGGGCGAGCCGCTAGGATTGCTCTGCCCCACCGGTCCCGTTCCAAGCCAGCTACCTGCTGGAAACTGCACAATATGCTCACAAGCACCCTGTTCTTCACATGTAGAGGCAAGAAAGAGGCAGAATCGGTCTAATTCGGCCAGTCTGACAGTAAATGTGGTGGAGAGCAAAACAGCCGTTTCAGAGCGATAGGATGCTGTTTTGCACATTTCGACTTAAAAAGGCCCTGTCCTCACTGAATATTGAGCTGCAATGTGTGATTTGGATCAGGTTTTATCATTACAAGCTCGCATGGGATGTGTAATGAGGGAAAAAGCATGATTTTTATCCTCCACGAGAGGGGCCCTGACAGCGCCCCATTCATCCGGCTGAACGCGCACCCTCGCCGGCTTCCACTGCTCGGGCGAGCCGCTAGGATTGCTCTGCCCCACCGGTCCCGTTCCGAGCCAGCTACCTGCTTGAAACTGCACAATATGCTCACAAGCACCCTGTTCTTCACATGTAGAGGCAAGAAAGAGGCAGAATCGGTCTAATTCGGCCAGTCTGACAGTAAATGTGGTGGAGAGCAAAACAGCCGTTTCAGAGCGATAGGATGCTTTTTTGCACATTTCGACTTAAAAAGGCCCTGTCCTCACTGAATATTGAGCTGCAATGTGTGATTTGGATGAGGTTTTATCATTACAAGCTCGCATGGGATGTGTAATGAGGGAAAAAGCATGATTTTTATCCTCCACGAGAGGGGCCCTGACAGCGCCCCATTCATCCGGCTGAACGCGCACCCTCGCCGGCTTCCACTGCTCGGGCGAGCCGCTAGGATTGCTCTGCCCCACCGGTCCCGTTCCAAGCCAGCTACCTGCTGGAAACTGCACAATATGCTCACAAGCACCCTGTTCTTCACATGTAGAGGCAAGAAAGAGGCAGAATCGGTCTAATTCGGCCAGTCTGACAGTAAATGTGGTGGAGAGCAAAACAGCCGTTTCAGAGCGATAGGATGCTGTTTTGCACATTTCGACTTAAAAAGGCCCTGTCCTCACTGAATATTGAGCTGCAATGTGTGATTTGGATGAGGTTTTATCATTACAAGCTCGCATGGGATGTGTAATGAGGGAAAAAGCATGATTTTTATCCTCCACGAGAGGGGCCCTGACAGCGCCCCATTCATCCGGCTGAACGCGCACCCTCGCCGGCTTCCACTGCTCGGGCGAGCCGCTAGGATTGCTCTGTCCCACCGGTCCCGTTCCAAGCCAGCTACCTGCTGGAAACTGCACAATATGCTCACAAGCACCCTGTTCTTCACATGTAGAGGCAAGAAAGAGGCAGAATCGGTCTAATTCGGCCAGTCTGACAGTAAATGTGGTGGAGAGCAAAACAGCCGTTTCAGAGCGATAGGATGCTGTTTTGCACATTTCGACTTAAAAAGGCCCTGTCCTCACTGAATATTGAGCTGCAATGTGTGATTTGGATGAGGTTTTATCATTACAAGCTCGCATGGGATGTGTAATGAGGGAAAAAGCATGATTTTTATCCTCCACGAGAGGGGCCCTGACAGCGCCCCATTCATCCGGCTGAACGCGCACCCTCGCCGGCTTCCACTGCTCGGGCGAGCCGCTAGGATTGCTCTGCCCCACCGGTCCCGTTCCAAGCCAGCTACCTGCTGGAAACTGCACAATATGCTCACAAGCACCCTGTTCTTCACATGTAGAGGCAAGAAAGAGGCAGAATCGGTCTAATTCGGCCAGTCTGACAGTAAATGTGGTGGAGAGCAAAACAGCCGTTTCAGAGCGATAGGATGCTGTTTTGCACATTTCGACTTAAAAAGGCCCTGTCCTCACTGAATATTGAGCTGCAATGTGTGATTTGGATCAGGTTTTATCATTACAAGCTCGCATGGGATGTGTAATGAGGGAAAAAGCATGATTTTTATCCTCCACGAGAGGGGCCCTGACAGCGCCCCATTCATCCGGCTGAACGCGCACCCTCGCCGGCTTCCACTGCTCGGGCGAGCCGCTAGGATTGCTCTGCCCCACCGGTCCCGTTCCGAGCCAGCTACCTGCTGGAAACTGCACAATATGCTCACAAGCACCCTGTTCTTCACATGTAGAGGCAAGAAAGAGGCAGAATCGGTCTAATTCGGCCAGTCTGACAGTAAATGTGGTGGAGAGCAAAACAGCCGTTTCAGAGCGATAGGATGCTGTTTTGCACATTTCGACTTAAAAAGGCCCTGTCCTCACTGAATATTGAGCTGCAATGTGTGATTTGGATCAGGTTTTATCATTACAAGCTCGCATGGGATGTGTAATGAGGGAAAAAGCATGATTTTTATCCTCCACGAGAGGGGCCCTGACAGCGCCCCATTCATCCGGCTGAACGCGCACCCTCGCCGGCTTCCACTGCTCGGGCGAGCCGCTAGGATTGCTCTGCCCCACCGGTCCCGTTCCGAGCCAGCTACCTGCTGGAAACTGCACAATATGCTCACAAGCACCCTGTTCTTCACATGTAGAGGCAAGAAAGAGGCAGAATCGGTCTAATTCGGCCAGTCTGACAGTAAATGTGGTGGAGAGCAAAACAGCCGTTTCAGAGCGATAGGATGCTGTTTTGCACATTTCGACTTAAAAAGGCCCTGTCCTCACTGAATATTGAGCTGCAATGTGTGATTTGGATCAGGTTTTATCATTACAAGCTCGCATGGGATGTGTAATGAGGGAAAAAGCATGATTTTTATCCTCCACGAGAGGGGCCCTGACAGCGCCCCATTCATCCGGCTGAACGCGCACCCTCGCCGGCTTCCACTGCTCGGGCGAGCCGCTAGGATTGCTCTGCCCCACCGGTCCCGTTCCAAGCCAGCTACCTGCTGGAAACTGCACAATATGCTCACAAGCACCCTGTTCTTCACATGTAGAGGCAAGAAAGAGGCAGAATCGGTCTAATTCGGCCAGTCTGACAGTAAATGTGGTGGAGAGCAAAACAGCCGTTTCAGAGCGATAGGATGCTTTTTTGCACATTTCGACTTAAAAAGGCCCTGTCCTCACTGAATATTGAGCTGCAATGTGTGATTTGGATGAGGTTTTATCATTACAAGCTCGCATGGGATGTGTAATGAGGGAAAAAGCATGATTTTTATCCTCCACGAGAGGGGCCCTGACAGCGCCCCATTCATCCGGCTGAACGCGCACCCTCGCCGGCTTCCACTGCTCGGGCGAGCCGCTAGGATTGCTCTGCCCCACCGGTCCCGTTCCAAGCCAGCTACCTGCTGGAAACTGCACAATATGCTCACAAGCACCCTGTTCTTCACATGTAGAGGCAAGAAAGAGGCAGAATCGGTCTAATTCGGCCAGTCTGACAGTAAATGTGGTGGAGAGCAAAACAGCCGTTTCAGAGCGATAGGATGCTGTTTTGCACATTTCGACTTAAAAAGGCCCTGTCCTCACTGAATATTGAGCTGCAATGTGTGATTTGGATCAGGTTTTATCATTACAAGCTCGCATGGGATGTGTAATGAGGGAAAAAGCATGATTTTTATCCTCCACGAGAGGGGCCCTGACAGCGCCCCATTCATCCGGCTGAACGCGCACCCTCGCCGGCTTCCACTGCTCGGGCGAGCCGCTAGGATTGCTCTGCCCCACCGGTCCCGTTCCGAGCCAGCTACCTGCTGGAAACTGCACAATATGCTCACAAGCACCCTGTTCTTCACATGTAGAGGCAAGAAAGAGGCAGAATCGGTCTAATTCGGCCAGTCTGACAGTAAATGTGGTGGAGAGCAAAACAGCCGTTTCAGAGCGATAGGATGCTGTTTTGCACATTTCGACTTAAAAAGGCCCTGTCCTCACTGAATATTGAGCTGCAATGTGTGATTTGGATCAGGTTTTATCATTACAAGCTCGCATGGGATGTGTAATGAGGGAAAAAGCATGATTTTTATCCTCCACGAGAGGGGCCCTGACAGCGCCCCATTCATCCGGCTGAACGCGCACCCTCGCCGGCTTCCACTGCTCGGGCGAGCCGCTAGGATTGCTCTGCCCCACCGGTCCCGTTCCAAGCCAGCTACCTGCTGGAAACTGCACAATATGCTCACAAGCACCCTGTTCTTCACATGTAGAGGCAAGAAAGAGGCAGAATCGGTCTAATTCGGCCAGTCTGACAGTAAATGTGGTGGAGAGCAAAACAGCCGTTTCAGAGCGATAGGATGCTGTTTTGCACATTTCGACTTAAAAAGGCCCTGTCCTCACTGAATATTGAGCTGCAATGTGTGATTTGGATCAGGTTTTATCATTACAAGCTCGCATGGGATGTGTAATGAGGGAAAAAGCATGATTTTTATCCTCCACGAGAGGGGCCCTGACAGCGCCCCATTCATCCGGCTGAACGCGCACCCTCGCCGGCTTCCACTGCTCGGGCGAGCCGCTAGGATTGCTCTGCCCCACCGGTCCCGTTCCAAGCCAGCTACCTGCTGGAAACTGCACAATATGCTCACAAGCACCCTGTTCTTCACATGTAGAGGCAAGAAAGAGGCAGAATCGGTCTAATTCGGCCAGTCTGACAGTAAATGTGGTGGAGAGCAAAACAGCCGTTTCAGAGCGATAGGATGCTGTTTTGCACATTTCGACTTAAAAAGGCCCTGTCCTCACTGAATATTGAGCTGCAATGTGTGATTTGGATCAGGTTTTATCATTACAAGCTCGCATGGGATGTGTAATGAGGGAAAAAGCATGATTTTTATCCTCCACGAGAGGGGCCCTGACAGCGCCCCATTCATCCGGCTGAACGCGCACCCTCGCCGGCTTCCACTGCTCGGGCGAGCCGCTAGGATTGCTCTGCCCCACCGGTCCCGTTCCAAGCCAGCTACCTGCTGGAAACTGCACAATATGCTCACAAGCACCCTGTTCTTCACATGTAGAGGCAAGAAAGAGGCAGAATCGGTCTAATTCGGCCAGTCTGACAGTAAATGTGGTGGAGAGCAAAACAGCCGTTTCAGAGCGATAGGATGCTGTTTTGCACATTTCGACTTAAAAAGGCCCTGTCCTCACTGAATATTGAGCTGCAATGTGTGATTTGGATCAGGTTTTATCATTACAAGCTCGCATGGGATGTGTAATGAGGGAAAAAGCATGATTTTTATCCTCCACGAGAGGGGCCCTGACAGCGCCCCATTCATCCGGCTGAACGCGCACCCTCGCCGGCTTCCACTGCTCGGGCGAGCCGCTAGGATTGCTCTGCCCCACCGGTCCCGTTCCGAGCCAGCTACCTGCTGGAAACTGCACAATATGCTCACAAGCACCCTGTTCTTCACATGTAGAGGCAAGAAAGAGGCAGAATCGGTCTAATTCGGCCAGTCTGACAGTAAATGTGGTGGAGAGCAAAACAGCCGTTTCAGAGCGATAGGATGCTTTTTTGCACATTTCGACTTAAAAAGGCCCTGTCCTCACTGAATATCGAGCTGCAATGTGTGATTTGGATGAGGTTTTATCATTACAAGCTCGCATGGGATGTGTAATGAGGGAAAAAGCATGATTTTTATCCTCCACGAGAGGGGCCCTGACAGCGCCCCATTCATCCGGCTGAACGCGCACCCTCGCCGGCTTCCACTGCTCGGGCGAGCCGCTAGGATTGCTCTGCCCCACCGGTCCCGTTCCAAGCCAGCTACCTGCTGGAAACTGCACAATATGCTCACAAGCACCCTGTTCTTCACATGTAGAGGCAAGAAAGAGGCAGAATCGGTCTAATTCGGCCAGTCTGACAGTAAATGTGGTGGAGAGCAAAACAGCCGTTTCAGAGCGATAGGATGCTGTTTTGCACATTTCGACTTAAAAAGGCCCTGTCCTCACTGAATATTGAGCTGCAATGTGTGATTTGGATCAGGTTTTATCATTACAAGCTCGCATGGGATGTGTAATGAGGGAAAAAGCATGATTTTTATCCTCCACGAGAGGGGCCCTGACAGCGCCCCATTCATCCGGCTGAACGCGCACCCTCGCCGGCTTCCACTGCTCGGGCGAGCCGCTAGGATTGCTCTGCCCCACCGGTCCCGTTCCGAGCCAGCTACCTGCTGGAAACTGCACAATATGCTCACAAGCACCCTGTTCTTCACATGTAGAGGCAAGAAAGAGGCAGAATCGGTCTAATTCGGCCAGTCTGACAGTAAATGTGGTGGAGAGCAAAACAGCCGTTTCAGAGCGATAGGATGCTGTTTTGCACATTTCGACTTAAAAAGGCCCTGTCCTCACTGAATATTGAGCTGCAATGTGTGATTTGGATCAGGTTTTATCATTACAAGCTCGCATGGGATGTGTAATGAGGGAAAAAGCATGATTTTTATCCTCCACGAGAGGGGCCCTGACAGCGCCCCATTCATCCGGCTGAACGCGCACCCTCGCCGGCTTCCACTGCTCGGGCGAGCCGCTAGGATTGCTCTGCCCCACCGGTCCCGTTCCGAGCCAGCTACCTGCTGGAAACTGCACAATATGCTCACAAGCACCCTGTTCTTCACATGTAGAGGCAAGAAAGAGGCAGAATCGGTCTAATTCGGCCAGTCTGACAGTAAATGTGGTGGAGAGCAAAACAGCCGTTTCAGAGCGATAGGATGCTGTTTTGCACATTTCGACTTAAAAAGGCCCTGTCCTCACTGAATATTGAGCTGCAATGTGTGATTTGGATCAGGTTTTATCATTACAAGCTCGCATGGGATGTGTAATGAGGGAAAAAGCATGATTTTTATCCTCCACGAGAGGGGCCCTGACAGCGCCCCATTCATCCGGCTGAACGCGCACCCTCGCCGGCTTCCACTGCTCGGGCGAGCCGCTAGGATTGCTCTGCCCCACCGGTCCCGTTCCAAGCCAGCTACCTGCTGGAAACTGCACAATATGCTCACAAGCACCCTGTTCTTCACATGTAGAGGCAAGAAAGAGGCAGAATCGGTCTAATTCGGCCAGTCTGACAGTAAATGTGGTGGAGAGCAAAACAGCCGTTTCAGAGCGATAGGATGCTTTTTTGCACATTTCGACTTAAAAAGGCCCTGTCCTCACTGAATATTGAGCTGCAATGTGTGATTTGGATGAGGTTTTATCATTACAAGCTCGCATGGGATGTGTAATGAGGGAAAAAGCATGATTTTTATCCTCCACGAGAGGGGCCCTGACAGCGCCCCATTCATCCGGCTGAACGCGCACCCTCGCCGGCTTCCACTGCTCGGGCGAGCCGCTAGGATTGCTCTGCCCCACCGGTCCCGTTCCAAGCCAGCTACCTGCTGGAAACTGCACAATATGCTCACAAGCACCCTGTTCTTCACATGTAGAGGCAAGAAAGAGGCAGAATCGGTCTAATTCGGCCAGTCTGACAGTAAATGTGGTGGAGAGCAAAACAGCCGTTTCAGAGCGATAGGATGCTGTTTTGCACATTTCGACTTAAAAAGGCCCTGTCCTCACTGAATATTGAGCTGCAATGTGTGATTTGGATCAGGTTTTATCATTACAAGCTCGCATGGGATGTGTAATGAGGGAAAAAGCATGATTTTTATCCTCCACGAGAGGGGCCCTGACAGCGCCCCATTCATCCGGCTGAACGCGCACCCTCGCCGGCTTCCACTGCTCGGGCGAGCCGCTAGGATTGCTCTGCCCCACCGGTCCCGTTCCAAGCCAGCTACCTGCTGGAAACTGCACAATATGCTCACAAGCACCCTGTTCTTCACATGTAGAGGCAAGAAAGAGGCAGAATCGGTCTAATTCGGCCAGTCTGACAGTAAATGTGGTGGAGAGCAAAACAGCCGTTTCAGAGCGATAGGATGCTGTTTTGCACATTTCGACTTAAAAAGGCCCTGTCCTCACTGAATATTGAGCTGCAATGTGTGATTTGGATCAGGTTTTATCATTACAAGCTCGCATGGGATGTGTAATGAGGGAAAAAGCATGATTTTTATCCTCCACGAGAGGGGCCCTGACAGCGCCCCATTCATCCGGCTGAACGCGCACCCTCGCCGGCTTCCACTGCTCGGGCGAGCCGCTAGGATTGCTCTGCCCCACCGGTCCCGTTCCGAGCCAGCTACCTGCTGGAAACTGCACAATATGCTCACAAGCACCCTGTTCTTCACATGTAGAGGCAAGAAAGAGGCAGAATCGGTCTAATTCGGCCAGTCTGACAGTAAATGTGGTGGAGAGCAAAACAGCCGTTTCAGAGCGATAGCATGCTGTTTTGCACATTTCGACTTAAAAAGGCCCTGTCCTCACTGAATATTGAGCTGCAATGTGTGATTTGGATCAGGTTTTATCATTACAAGCTCGCATGGGATGTGTAATGAGGGAAAAAGCATGATTTTTATCCTCCACGAGAGGGGCCCTGACAGCGCCCCATTCATCCGGCTGAACGCGCACCCTCGCCGGCTTCCACTGCTCGGGCGAGCCGCTAGGATTGCTCTGCCCCACCGGTCCCGTTCCAAGCCAGCTACCTGCTGGAAACTGCACAATATGCTCACAAGCACCCTGTTCTTCACATGTAGAGGCAAGAAAGAGGCAGAATCGGTCTAATTCGGCCAGTCTGACAGTAAATGTGGTGGAGAGCAAAACAGCCGTTTCAGAGCGATAGGATGCTTTTTTGCACATTTCGACTTAAAAAGGCCCTGTCCTCACTGAATATTGAGCTGCAATGTGTGATTTGGATGAGGTTTTATCATTACAAGCTCGCATGGGATGTGTAATGAGGGAAAAAGCATGATTTTTATCCTCCACGAGAGGGGCCCTGACAGCGCCCCATTCATCCGGCTGAACGCGCACCCTCGCCGGCTTCCACTGCTCGGGCGAGCCGCTAGGATTGCTCTGCCCCACCGGTCCCGTTCCAAGCCAGCTACCTGCTGGAAACTGCACAATATGCTCACAAGCACCCTGTTCTTCACATGTAGAGGCAAGAAAGAGGCAGAATCGGTCTAATTCGGCCAGTCTGACAGTAAATGTGGTGGAGAGCAAAACAGCCGTTTCAGAGCGATAGGATGCTGTTTTGCACATTTCGACTTAAAAAGGCCCTGTCCTCACTGAATATTGAGCTGCAATGTGTGATTTGGATCAGGTTTTATCATTACAAGCTCGCATGGGATGTGTAATGAGGGAAAAAGCATGATTTTTATCCTCCACGAGAGGGGCCCTGACAGCGCCCCATTCATCCGGCTGAACGCGCACCCTCGCCGGCTTCCACTGCTCGGGCGAGCCGCTAGGATTGCTCTGCCCCACCGGTCCCGTTCCAAGCCAGCTACCTGCTGGAAACTGCACAATATGCTCACAAGCACCCTGTTCTTCACATGTAGAGGCAAGAAAGAGGCAGAATCGGTCTAATTCGGCCAGTCTGACAGTAAATGTGGTGGAGAGCAAAACAGCCGTTTCAGAGCGATAGGATGCTGTTTTGCACATTTCGACTTAAAAAGGCCCTGTCCTCACTGAATATTGAGCTGCAATGTGTGATTTGGATCAGGTTTTATCATTACAAGCTCGCATGGGATGTGTAATGAGGGAAAAAGCATGATTTTTATCCTCCACGAGAGGGGCCCTGACAGCGCCCCATTCATCCGGCTGAACGCGCACCCTCGCCGGCTTCCACTGCTCGGGCGAGCCGCTAGGATTGCTCTGCCCCACCGGTCCCGTTCCGAGCCAGCTACCTGCTGGAAACTGCACAATATGCTCACAAGCACCCTGTTCTTCACATGTAGAGGCAAGAAAGAGGCAGAATCGGTCTAATTCGGCCAGTCTGACATTAAATGTGGTGGAGAGCAAAACAGCCGCTTCAGAGCGATAGGATGCTGTTTTGCACATTTCGACTTAAAAAGGCCCTGTCCTCACTGAATATTGAGCTGCAATGTGTGATTTGGATCAGGTTTTATCATTACAAGCTCGCATGGGATGTGTAATGAGGGAAAAAGCATGATTTTTATCCTCCACGAGAGGGGCCCTGACAGCGCCCCATTCATCCGGCTGAACGCGCACCCTCGCCGGCTTCCACTGCTCGGGCGAGCCGCTAGGATTGCCCTGCCCCACCGGTCCCGTTCCGAGCCAGCTACCTGCTGGAAACTGCACAATATGCTCACAAGCACCCTGTTCTTCACATGTAGAGGCAAGAAAGAGGCAGAATCGGTCTAATTCGGCCAGTCTGACAGTAAATGTGGTGGAGAGCAAAACAGCCGTTTCAGAGCGATAGGATGCTGTTTTGCACATTTCGACTTAAAAAGGCCCTGTCCTCACTGAATATTGAGCTGCAATGTGTGATTTGGATGAGGTTTTATCATTACAAGCTCGCATGGGATGTGTAATGAGGGAAAAAGCATGATTTTTATCCTCCACGAGAGGGGCCCTGACAGCGCCCCATTCATCCGGCTGAACGCGCACCCTCGCCGGCTTCCACTGCTCGGGCGAGCCGCTAGGATTGCTCTGCCCCACCGGTCCCGTTCCGAGCCAGCTACCTGCTGGAAACTGCACAATATGCTCACAAGCACCCTGTTCTTCACATGTAGAGGCAAGAAAGAGGCAGAATCGGTCTAATTCGGCCAGTCTGACAGTAAATGTGGTGGAGAGCAAAACAGCCGTTTCAGAGCGATAGGATGCTGTTTTGCACATTTCGACTTAAAAAGGCCCTGTCCTCACTGAATATTGAGCTGCAATGTGTGATTTGGATCAGGTTTTATCATTACAAGCTCGCATGGGATGTGTAATGAGGGAAAAAGCATGATTTTTATCCTCCACGAGAGGGGCCCTGACAGCGCCCCATTCATCCGGCTGAACGCGCACCCTCGCCGGCTTCCACTGCTCGGGCGAGCCGCTAGGATTGCTCTGCCCCACCGGTCCCGTTCCAAGCCAGCTACCTGCTGGAAACTGCACAATATGCTCACAAGCACCCTGTTCTTCACATGTAGAGGCAAGAAAGAGGCAGAATCGGTCTAATTCGGCCAGTCTGACAGTAAATGTGGTGGAGAGCAAAACAGCCGTTTCAGAGCGATAGGATGCTGTTTTGCACATTTCGACTTAAAAAGGCCCTGTCCTCACTGAATATTGAGCTGCAATGTGTGATTTGGATCAGGTTTTATCATTACAAGCTCGCATGGGATGTGTAATGAGGGAAAAAGCATGATTTTTATCCTCCACGAGAGGGGCCCTGACAGCGCCCCATTCATCCGGCTGAACGCGCACCCTCGCCGGCTTCCACTGCTCGGGCGAGCCGCTAGGATTGCTCTGCCCCACCGGTCCCGTTCCAAGCCAGCTACCTGCTGGAAACTGCACAATATGCTCACAAGCACCCTGTTCTTCACATGTAGAGGCAAGAAAGAGGCAGAATCGGTCTAATTCGGCCAGTCTGACAGTAAATGTGGTGGAGAGCAAAACAGCCGTTTCAGAGCGATAGGATGCTGTTTTGCACATTTCGACTTAAAAAGGCCCTGTCCTCACTGAATATTGAGCTGCAATGTGTGATTTGGATCAGGTTTTATCATTACAAGCTCGCATGGGATGTGTAATGAGGGAAAAAGCATGATTTTTATCCTCCACGAGAGGGGCCCTGACAGCGCCCCATTCATCCGGCTGAACGCGCACCCTCGCCGGCTTCCACTGCTCGGGCGAGCCGCTAGGATTGCTCTGCCCCACCGGTCCCGTTCCGAGCCAGCTACCTGCTGGAAACTGCACAATATGCTCACAAGCACCCTGTTCTTCACATGTAGAGGCAAGAAAGAGGCAGAATCGGTCTAATTCGGCCAGTCTGACAGTAAATGTGGTGGAGAGCAAAACAGCCGCTTCAGAGCGATAGGATGCTGTTTTGCACATTTCGACTTAAAAAGGCCCTGTCCTCACTGAATATTGAGCTGCAATGTGTGATTTGGATCAGGTTTTATCATTACAAGCTCGCATGGGATGTGTAATGAGGGAAAAAGCATGATTTTTATCCTCCACGAGAGGGGCCCTGACAGCGCCCCATTCATCCGGCTGAACGCGCACCCTCGCCGGCTTCCACTGCTCGGGCGAGCCGCTAGGATTGCTCTGCCCCACCGGTCCCGTTCCGAGCCAGCTACCTGCTGGAAACTGCACAATATGCTCACAAGCACCCTGTTCTTCACATGTAGAGGCAAGAAAGAGGCAGAATCGGTCTAATTCGGCCAGTCTGACAGTAAATGTGGTGGAGAGCAAAACAGCCGCTTCAGAGCGATAGGATGCTGTTTTGCACATTTCGACTTAAAAAGGCCCTGTCCTCACTGAATATTGAGCTGCAATGTGTGATTTGGATCAGGTTTTATCATTACAAGCTCGCATGGGATGTGTAATGAGGGAAAAAGCATGATTTTTATCCTCCACGAGAGGGGCCCTGACAGCGCCCCATTCATCCGGCTGAACGCGCACCCTCGCCGGCTTCCACTGCTCGGGCGAGCCGCTAGGATTGCTCTGCCCCACCGGTCCCGTTCCGAGCCAGCTACCTGCTGGAAACTGCACAATATGCTCACAAGCACCCTGTTCTTCACATGTAGAGGCAAGAAAGAGGCAGAATCGGTCTAATTCGGCCAGTCTGACAGTAAATGTGGTGGAGAGCAAAACAGCCGCTTCAGAGCGATAGGATGCTGTTTTGCACATTTCGACTTAAAAAGGCCCTGTCCTCACTGAATATTGAGCTGCAATGTGTGATTTGGATCAGGTTTTATCATTACAAGCTCGCATGGGATGTGTAATGAGGGAAAAAGCATGATTTTTATCCTCCACGAGAGGGGCCCTGACAGCGCCCCATTCATCCGGCTGAACGCGCACCCTCGCCGGCTTCCACTGCTCGGGCGAGCCGCTAGGATTGCTCTGCCCCACCGGTCCCGTTCCGAGCCAGCTACCTGCTGGAAACTGCACAATATGCTCACAAGCACCCTGTTCTTCACATGTAGAGGCAAGAAAGAGGCAGAATCGGTCTAATTCGGCCAGTCTGACAGTAAATGTGGTGGAGAGCAAAACAGCCGTTTCAGAGCGATAGGATGCTGTTTTGCACATTTCGACTTAAAAAGGCCCTGTCCTCACTGAATATTGAGCTGCAATGTGTGATTTGGATCAGGTTTTATCATTACAAGCTCGCATGGGATGTGTAATGAGGGAAAAAGCATGATTTTTATCCTCCACGAGAGGGGCCCTGACAGCGCCCCATTCATCCGGCTGAACGCGCACCCTCGCCGGCTTCCACTGCTCGGGCGAGCCGCTAGGATTGCTCTGCCCCACCGGTCCCGTTCCGAGCCAGCTACCTGCTGGAAACTGCACAATATGCTCACAAGCACCCTGTTCTTCACATGTAGAGGCAAGAAAGAGGCAGAATCGGTCTAATTCGGCCAGTCTGACAGTAAATGTGGTGGAGAGCAAAACAGCCGTTTCAGAGCGATAGGATGCTGTTTTGCACATTTCGACTTAAAAAGGCCCTGTCCTCACTGAATATTGAGCTGCAATGTGTGATTTGGATCAGGTTTTATCATTACAAGCTCGCATGGGATGTGTAATGAGGGAAAAAGCATGATTTTTATCCTCCACGAGAGGGGCCCTGACAGCGCCCCATTCATCCGGCTGAACGCGCACCCTCGCCGGCTTCCACTGCTCGGGCGAGCCGCTAGGATTGCTCTGCCCCACCGGTCCCGTTCCAAGCCAGCTACCTGCTGGAAACTGCACAATATGCTCACAAGCACCCTGTTCTTCACATGTAGAGGCAAGAAAGAGGCAGAATCGGTCTAATTCGGCCAGTCTGACAGTAAATGTGGTGGAGAGCAAAACAGCCGTTTCAGAGCGATAGGATGCTGTTTTGCACATTTCGACTTAAAAAGGCCCTGTCCTCACTGAATATTGAGCTGCAATGTGTGATTTGGATCAGGTTTTATCATTACAAGCTCGCATGGGATGTGTAATGAGGGAAAAAGCATGATTTTTATCCTCCACGAGAGGGGCCCTGACAGCGCCCCATTCATCCGGCTGAACGCGCACCCTCGCCGGCTTCCACTGCTCGGGCGAGCCGCTAGGATTGCTCTGCCCCACCGGTCCCGTTCCAAGCCAGCTACCTGCTGGAAACTGCACAATATGCTCACAAGCACCCTGTTCTTCACATGTAGAGGCAAGAAAGAGGCAGAATCGGTCTAATTCGGCCAGTCTGACAGTAAATGTGGTGGAGAGCAAAACAGCCGTTTCAGAGCGATAGGATGCTGTTTTGCACATTTCGACTTAAAAAGGCCCTGTCCTCACTGAATATTGAGCTGCAATGTGTGATTTGGATCAGGTTTTATCATTACAAGCTCGCATGGGATGTGTAATGAGGGAAAAAGCATGATTTTTATCCTCCACGAGAGGGGCCCTGACAGCGCCCCATTCATCCGGCTGAACGCGCACCCTCGCCGGCTTCCACTGCTCGGGCGAGCCGCTAGGATTGCTCTGCCCCACCGGTCCCGTTCCAAGCCAGCTACCTGCTTGAAACTGCACAATATGCTCACAAGCACCCTGTTCTTCACATGTAGAGGCAAGAAAGAGGCAGAATCGGTCTAATTCGGCCAGTCTGACAGTAAATGTGGTGGAGAGCAAAACAGCCGTTTCAGAGCGATAGGATGCTTTTTTGCACATTTCGACTTAAAAAGGCCCTGTCCTCACTGAATATTGAGCTGCAATGTGTGATTTGGATCAGGTTTTATCATTACAAGCTCGCATGGGATGTGTAATGAGGGAAAAAGCATGATTTTTATCCTCCACGAGAGGGGCCCTGACAGCGCCCCATTCATCCGGCTGAACGCGCACCCTCGCCGGCTTCCACTGCTCGGGCGAGCCGCTAGGATTGCTCTGCCCCACCGGTCCCGTTCCAAGCCAGCTACCTGCTGGAAACTGCACAATATGCTCACAAGCACCCTGTTCTTCACATGTAGAGGCAAGAAAGAGGCAGAATCGGTCTAATTCGGCCAGTCTGACAGTAAATGTGGTGGAGAGCAAAACAGCCGTTTCAGAGCGATAGGATGCTTTTTTGCACATTTCGACTTAAAAAGGCCCTGTCCTCACTGAATATTGAGCTGCAATGTGTGATTTGGATGAGGTTTCATCATTACAAGCTCGCATGGGATGTGTAATGAGGGAAAAAGCATGATTTTTATCCTCCACGAGAGGGGCCCTGACAGCGCCCCATTCATCCGGCTGAACGCGCACCCTCGCCGGCTTCCACTGCTCGGGCGAGCCGCTAGGATTGCTCTGCCCCACCGGTCCCGTTCCAAGCCAGCTACCTGCTGGAAACTGCACAATATGCTCACAAGCACCCTGTTCTTCACATGTAGAGGCAAGAAAGAGGCAGAATCGGTCTAATTCGGCCAGTCTGACAGTAAATGTGGTGGAGAGCAAAACAGCCGTTTCAGAGCGATAGGATGCTTTTTTGCACATTTCGACTTAAAAAGGCCCTGTCCTCACTGAATATTGAGCTGCAATGTGTGATTTGGATGAGGTTTTATCATTACAAGCTCGCATGGGATGTGTAATGAGGGAAAAAGCATGATTTTTATCCTCCACGAGAGGGGCCCTGACAGCGCCCCATTCATCCGGCTGAACGCGCACCCTCGCCGGCTTCCACTGCTCGGGCGAGCCGCTAGGATTGCTCTGCCCCACCGGTCCCGTTCCAAGCCAGCTACCTGCTGGAAACTGCACAATATGCTCACAAGCACCCTGTTCTTCACATGTAGAGGCAAGAAAGAGGCAGAATCGGTCTAATTCGGCCAGTCTGACAGTAAATGTGGTGGAGAGCAAAACAGCCGTTTCAGAGCGATAGGATGCTGTTTTGCACATTTCGACTTAAAAAGGCCCTGTCCTCACTGAATATTGAGCTGCAATGTGTGATTTGGATCAGGTTTTATCATTACAAGCTCGCATGGGATGTGTAATGAGGGAAAAAGCATGATTTTTATCCTCCACGAGAGGGGCCCTGACAGCGCCCCATTCATCCGGCTGAACGCGCACCCTCGCCGGCTTCCACTGCTCGGGCGAGCCGCTAGGATTGCTCTGCCCCACCGGTCCCGTTCCAAGCCAGCTACCTGCTTGAAACTGCACAATATGCTCACAAGCACCCTGTTCTTCACATGTAGAGGCAAGAAAGAGGCAGAATCGGTCTAATTCGGCCAGTCTGACAGTAAATGTGGTGGAGAGCAAAACAGCCGTTTCAGAGCGATAGGATGCTTTTTTGCACATTTCGACTTAAAAAGGCCCTGTCCTCACTGAATATTGAGCTGCAATGTGTGATTTGGATCAGGTTTTATCATTACAAGCTCGCATGGGATGTGTAATGAGGGAAAAAGCATGATTTTTATCCTCCACGAGAGGGGCCCTGACAGCGCCCCATTCATCCGGCTGAACGCGCACCCTCGCCGGCTTCCACTGCTCGGGCGAGCCGCTAGGATTGCTCTGCCCCACCGGTCCCGTTCCAAGCCAGCTACCTGCTTGAAACTGCACAATATGCTCACAAGCACCCTGTTCTTCACATGTAGAGGCAAGAAAGAGGCAGAATCGGTCTAATTCGGCCAGTCTGACAGTAAATGTGGTGGAGAGCAAAACAGCCGTTTCAGAGCGATAGGATGCTTTTTTGCACATTTCGACTTAAAAAGGCCCTGTCCTCACTGAATATTGAGCTGCAATGTGTGATTTGGATGAGGTTTTATCATTACAAGCTCGCATGGGATGTGTAATGAGGGAAAAAGCATGATTTTTATCCTCCACGAGAGGGGCCCTGACAGCGCCCCATTCATCCGGCTGAACGCGCACCCTCGCCGGCTTCCACTGCTCGGGCGAGCCGCTAGGATTGCTCTGCCCCACCGGTCCCGTTCCAAGCCAGCTACCTGCTGGAAACTGCACAATATGCTCACAAGCACCCTGTTCTTCACATGTAGAGGCAAGAAAGAGGCAGAATCGGTCTAATTCGGCCAGTCTGACAGTAAATGTGGTGGAGAGCAAAACAGCCGTTTCAGAGCGATAGGATGCTTTTTTGCACATTTCGACTTAAAAAGGCCCTGTCCTCACTGAATATTGAGCTGCAATGTGTGATTTGGATGAGGTTTCATCATTACAAGCTCGCATGGGATGTGTAATGAGGGAAAAAGCATGATTTTTATCCTCCACGAGAGGGGCCCTGACAGCGCCCCATTCATCCGGCTGAACGCGCACCCTCGCCGGCTTCCACTGCTCGGGCGAGCCGCTAGGATTGCTCTGCCCCACCGGTCCCGTTCCAAGCCAGCTACCTGCTGGAAACTGCACAATATGCTCACAAGCACCCTGTTCTTCACATGTAGAGGCAAGAAAGAGGCAGAATCGGTCTAATTCGGCCAGTCTGACAGTAAATGTGGTGGAGAGCAAAACAGCCGTTTCAGAGCGATAGGATGCTTTTTTGCACATTTCGACTTAAAAAGGCCCTGTCCTCACTGAATATTGAGCTGCAATGTGTGATTTGGATGAGGTTTTATCATTACAAGCTCGCATGGGATGTGTAATGAGGGAAAAAGCATGATTTTTATCCTCCACGAGAGGGGCCCTGACAGCGCCCCATTCATCCGGCTGAACGCGCACCCTCGCCGGCTTCCACTGCTCGGGCGAGCCGCTAGGATTGCTCTGCCCCACCGGTCCCGTTCCAAGCCAGCTACCTGCTGGAAACTGCACAATATGCTCACAAGCACCCTGTTCTTCACATGTAGAGGCAAGAAAGAGGCAGAATCGGTCTAATTCGGCCAGTCTGACAGTAAATGTGGTGGAGAGCAAAACAGCCGTTTCAGAGCGATAGGATGCTTTTTTGCACATTTCGACTTAAAAAGGCCCTGTCCTCACTGAATATTGAGCTGCAATGTGTGATTTGGATCAGGTTTTATCATTACAAGCTCGCATGGGATGTGTAATGAGGGAAAAAGCATGATTTTTATCCTCCACGAGAGGGGCCCTGACAGCGCCCCATTCATCCGGCTGAACGCGCACCCTCGCCGGCTTCCACTGCTCGGGCGAGCCGCTAGGATTGCTCTGCCCCACCGGTCCCGTTCCAAGCCAGCTACCTGCTGGAAACTGCACAATATGCTCACAAGCACCCTGTTCTTCACATGTAGAGGCAAGAAAGAGGCAGAATCGGTCTAATTCGGCCAGTCTGACAGTAAATGTGGTGGAGAGCAAAACAGCCGTTTCAGAGCGATAGGATGCTTTTTTGCACATTTCGACTTAAAAAGGCCCTGTCCTCACTGAATATTGAGCTGCAATGTGTGATTTGGATCAGGTTTTATCATTACAAGCTCGCATGGGATGTGTAATGAGGGAAAAAGCATGATTTTTATCCTCCACGAGAGGGGCCCTGACAGCGCCCCATTCATCCGGCTGAACGCGCACCCTCGCCGGCTTCCACTGCTCGGGCGAGCCGCTAGGATTGCTCTGCCCCACCGGTCCCGTTCCAAGCCAGCTACCTGCTGGAAACTGCACAATATGCTCACAAGCACCCTGTTCTTCACATGTAGAGGCAAGAAAGAGGCAGAATCGGTCTAATTCGGCCAGTCTGACAGTAAATGTGGTGGAGAGCAAAACAGCCGTTTCAGAGCGATAGGATGCTTTTTTGCACATTTCGACTTAAAAAGGCCCTGTCCTCACTGAATATTGAGCTGCAATGTGTGATTTGGATCAGGTTTTATCATTACAAGCTCGCATGGGATGTGTAATGAGGGAAAAAGCATGATTTTTATCCTCCACGAGAGGGGCCCTGACAGCGCCCCATTCATCCGGCTGAACGCGCACCCTCGCCGGCTTCCACTGCTCGGGCGAGCCGCTAGGATTGCTCTGCCCCACCGGTCCCGTTCCAAGCCAGCTACCTGCTGGAAACTGCACAATATGCTCACAAGCACCCTGTTCTTCACATGTAGAGGCAAGAAAGAGGCAGAATCGGTCTAATTCGGCCAGTCTGACAGTAAATGTGGTGGAGAGCAAAACAGCCGTTTCAGAGCGATAGGATGCTTTTTTGCACATTTCGACTTAAAAAGGCCCTGTCCTCACTGAATATTGAGCTGCAATGTGTGATTTGGATCAGGTTTTATCATTACAAGCTCGCATGGGATGTGTAATGAGGGAAAAAGCATGATTTTTATCCTCCACGAGAGGGGCCCTGACAGCGCCCCATTCATCCGGCTGAACGCGCACCCTCGCCGGCTTCCACTGCTCGGGCGAGCCGCTAGGATTGCTCTGCCCCACCGGTCCCGTTCCAAGCCAGCTACCTGCTGGAAACTGCACAATATGCTCACAAGCACCCTGTTCTTCACATGTAGAGGCAAGAAAGAGGCAGAATCGGTCTAATTCGGCCAGTCTGACAGTAAATGTGGTGGAGAGCAAAACAGCCGTTTCAGAGCGATAGGATGCTTTTTTGCACATTTCGACTTAAAAAGGCCCTGTCCTCACTGAATATTGAGCTGCAATGTGTGATTTGGATCAGGTTTTATCATTACAAGCTCGCATGGGATGTGTAATGAGGGAAAAAGCATGATTTTTATCCTCCACGAGAGGGGCCCTGACAGCGCCCCATTCATCCGGCTGAACGCGCACCCTCGCCGGCTTCCACTGCTCGGGCGAGCCGCTAGGATTGCTCTGCCCCACCGGTCCCGTTCCAAGCCAGCTACCTGCTGGAAACTGCACAATATGCTCACAAGCACCCTGTTCTTCACATGTAGAGGCAAGAAAGAGGCAGAATCGGTCTAATTCGGCCAGTCTGACAGTAAATGTGGTGGAGAGCAAAACAGCCGTTTCAGAGCGATAGGATGCTTTTTTGCACATTTCGACTTAAAAAGGCCCTGTCCTCACTGAATATTGAGCTGCAATGTGTGATTTGGATCAGGTTTTATCATTACAAGCTCGCATGGGATGTGTAATGAGGGAAAAAGCATGATTTTTATCCTCCACGAGAGGGGCCCTGACAGCGCCCCATTCATCCGGCTGAACGCGCACCCTCGCCGGCTTCCACTGCTCGGGCGAGCCGCTAGGATTGCTCTGCCCCACCGGTCCCGTTCCAAGCCAGCTACCTGCTGGAAACTGCACAATATGCTCACAAGCACCCTGTTCTTCACATGTAGAGGCAAGAAAGAGGCAGAATCGGTCTAATTCGGCCAGTCTGACAGTAAATGTGGTGGAGAGCAAAACAGCCGTTTCAGAGCGATATGATGCTTTTTTGCACATTTCGACTTAAAAAGGCCCTGTCCTCACTGAATATTGAGCTGCAATGTGTGATTTGGATGAGGTTTTATCATTACAAGCTCGCATGGGATGTGTAATGAGGGAAAAAGCATGATTTTTATCCTCCACGAGAGGGGCCCTGACAGCGCCCCATTCATCCGGCTGAACGCGCACCCTCGCCGGCTTCCACTGCTCGGGCGAGCCGCTAGGATTGCTCTGCCCCACCGGTCCCGTTCCAAGCCATCTACCTGCTGGAAACTGCACAATATGCTCACAAGCACCCTGTTCTTCACATGTAGAGGCAAGAAAGAGGCAGAATCGGTCTAATTCGGCCAGTCTGACAGTAAATGTGGTGGAGAGCAAAACAGCCGTTTCAGAGCGATAGGATGCTGTTTTGCACATTTCGACTTAAAAAGGCCCTGTCCTCACTGAATATTGAGCTGCAATGTGTGATTTGGATCAGGTTTTATCATTACAAGCTCGCATGGGATGTGTAATGAGGGAAAAAGCATGATTTTTATCCTCCACGAGAGGGGCCCTGACAGCGCCCCATTCATCCGGCTGAACGCGCACCCTCGCCGGCTTCCACTGCTCGGGCGAGCCGCTAGGATTGCTCTGCCCCACCGGTCCCGTTCCGAGCCAGCTACCTGCTGGAAACTGCACAATATGCTCACAAGCACCCTGTTCTTCACATGTAGAGGCAAGAAAGAGGCAGAATCGGTCTAATTCGGCCAGTCTGACAGTAAATGTGGTGGAGAGCAAAACAGCCGTTTCAGAGCGATAGGATGCTGTTTTGCACATTTCGACTTAAAAAGGCCCTGTCCTCACTGAATATTGAGCTGCAATGTGTGATTTGGATCAGGTTTTATCATTACAAGCTCGCATGGGATGTGTAATGAGGGAAAAAGCATGATTTTTATCCTCCACGAGAGGGGCCCTGACAGCGCCCCATTCATCCGGCTGAACGCGCACCCTCGCCGGCTTCCACTGCTCGGGCGAGCCGCTAGGATTGCTCTGCCCCACCGGTCCCGTTCCGAGCCAGCTACCTGCTTGAAACTGCACAATATGCTCACAAGCACCCTGTTCTTCACATGTAGAGGCAAGAAAGAGGCAGAATCGGTCTAATTCGGCCAGTCTGACAGTAAATGTGGTGGAGAGCAAAACAGCCGTTTCAGAGCGATAGGATGCTTTTTTGCACATTTCGACTTAAAAAGGCCCTGTCCTCACTGAATATTGAGCTGCAATGTGTGATTTGGATCAGGTTTTATCATTACAAGCTCGCATGGGATGTGTAATGAGGGAAAAAGCATGATTTTTATCCTCCACGAGAGGGGCCCTGACAGCGCCCCATTCATCCGGCTGAACGCGCACCCTCGCCGGCTTCCACTGCTCGGGCGAGCCGCTAGGATTGCTCTGCCCCACCGGTCCCGTTCCAAGCCAGCTACCTGCTGGAAACTGCACAATATGCTCACAAGCACCCTGTTCTTCACATGTAGAGGCAAGAAAGAGGCAGAATCGGTCTAATTCGGCCAGTCTGACAGTAAATGTGGTGGAGAGCAAAACAGCCGTTTCAGAGCGATAGGATGCTGTTTTGCACATTTCGACTTAAAAAGGCCCTGTCCTCACTGAATATTGAGCTGCAATGTGTGATTTGGATCAGGTTTTATCATTACAAGCTCGCATGGGATGTGTAATGAGGGAAAAAGCATGATTTTTATCCTCCACGAGAGGGGCCCTGACAGCGCCCCATTCATCCGGCTGAACGCGCACCCTCGCCGGCTTCCACTGCTCGGGCGAGCCGCTAGGATTGCTCTGCCCCACCGGTCCCGTTCCAAGCCAGCTACCTGCTGGAAACTGCACAATATGCTCACAAGCACCCTGTTCTTCACATGTAGAGGCAAGAAAGAGGCAGAATCGGTCTAATTCGGCCAGTCTGACAGTAAATGTGGTGGAGAGCAAAACAGCCGTTTCAGAGCGATAGGATGCTGTTTTGCACATTTCGACTTAAAAAGGCCCTGTCCTCACTGAATATTGAGCTGCAATGTGTGATTTGGATCAGGTTTTATCATTACAAGCTCGCATGGGATGTGTAATGAGGGAAAAAGCATGATTTTTATCCTCCACGAGAGGGGCCCTGACAGCGCCCCATTCATCCGGCTGAACGCGCACCCTCGCCGGCTTCCACTGCTCGGGCGAGCCGCTAGGATTGCTCTGCCCCACCGGTCCCGTTCCAAGCCAGCTACCTGCTGGAAACTGCACAATATGCTCACAAGCACCCTGTTCTTCACATGTAGAGGCAAGAAAGAGGCAGAATCGGTCTAATTCGGCCAGTCTGACAGTAAATGTGGTGGAGAGCAAAACAGCCGTTTCAGAGCGATAGGATGCTGTTTTGCACATTTCGACTTAAAAAGGCCCTGTCCTCACTGAATATTGAGCTGCAATGTGTGATTTGGATCAGGTTTTATCATTACAAGCTCGCATGGGATGTGTAATGAGGGAAAAAGCATGATTTTTATCCTCCACGAGAGGGGCCCTGACAGCGCCCCATTCATCCGGCTGAACGCGCACCCTCGCCGGCTTCCACTGCTCGGGCGAGCCGCTAGGATTGCTCTGCCCCACCGGTCCCGTTCCAAGCCAGCTACCTGCTGGAAACTGCACAATATGCTCACAAGCACCCTGTTCTTCACATGTAGAGGCAAGAAAGAGGCAGAATCGGTCTAATTCGGCCAGTCTGACAGTAAATGTGGTGGAGAGCAAAACAGCCGTTTCAGAGCGATAGGATGCTGTTTTGCACATTTCGACTTAAAAAGGCCCTGTCCTCACTGAATATTGAGCTGCAATGTGTGATTTGGATCAGGTTTTATCATTACAAGCTCGCATGGGATGTGTAATGAGGGAAAAAGCATGATTTTTATCCTCCACGAGAGGGGCCCTGACAGCGCCCCATTCATCCGGCTGAACGCGCACCCTCGCCGGCTTCCACTGCTCGGGCGAGCCGCTAGGATTGCTCTGCCCCACCGGTCCCGTTCCAAGCCAGCTACCTGCTGGAAACTGCACAATATGCTCACAAGCACCCTGTTCTTCACATGTAGAGGCAAGAAAGAGGCAGAATCGGTCTAATTCGGCCAGTCTGACAGTAAATGTGGTGGAGAGCAAAACAGCCGTTTCAGAGCGATAGGATGCTGTTTTGCACATTTCGACTTAAAAAGGCCCTGTCCTCACTGAATATTGAGCTGCAATGTGTGATTTGGATCAGGTTTTATCATTACAAGCTCGCATGGGATGTGTAATGAGGGAAAAAGCATGATTTTTATCCTCCACGAGAGGGGCCCTGACAGCGCCCCATTCATCCGGCTGAACGCGCACCCTCGCCGGCTTCCACTGCTCGGGCGAGCCGCTAGGATTGCTCTGCCCCACCGGTCCCGTTCCAAGCCAGCTACCTGCTGGAAACTGCACAATATGCTCACAAGCACCCTGTTCTTCACATGTAGAGGCAAGAAAGAGGCAGAATCGGTCTAATTCGGCCAGTCTGACAGTAAATGTGGTGGAGAGCAAAACAGCCGTTTCAGAGCGATAGGATGCTGTTTTGCACATTTCGACTTAAAAAGGCCCTGTCCTCACTGAATATTGAGCTGCAATGTGTGATTTGGATCAGGTTTTATCATTACAAGCTCGCATGGGATGTGTAATGAGGGAAAAAGCATGATTTTTATCCTCCACGAGAGGGGCCCTGACAGCGCCCCATTCATCCGGCTGAACGCGCACCCTCGCCGGCTTCCACTGCTCGGGCGAGCCGCTAGGATTGCTCTGCCTCACCGGTCCCGTTCCAAGCCAGCTACCTGCTTGAAACTGCACAATATGCTCACAAGCACCCTGTTCTTCACATGTAGAGGCAAGAAAGAGGCAGAATCGGTCTAATTCGGCCAGTCTGACAGTAAATGTGGTGGAGAGCAAAACAGCCGTTTCAGAGCGATAGGATGCTTTTTTGCACATTTCGACTTAAAAAGGCCCTGTCCTCAGTGAATATTGAGCTGCAATGTGTGATTTGGATCAGGTTTTATCATTACAAGCTCGCATGGGATGTGTAATGAGGGAAAAAGCATGATTTTTATCCTCCACGAGAGGGGCCCTGACAGCGCCCCATTCATCCGGCTGAACGCGCACCCTCGCCGGCTTCCACTGCTCGGGCGAGCCGCTAGGATTGCTCTGCCCCACCGGTCCCGTTCCAAGCCAGCTACCTGCTTGAAACTGCACAATATGCTCACAAGCACCCTGTTCTTCACATGTAGAGGCAAGAAAGAGGCAGAATCGGTCTAATTCGGCCAGTCTGACAGTAAATGTGGTGGAGAGCAAAACAGCCGTTTCAGAGCGATAGGATGCTTTTTTGCACATTTCGACTTAAAAAGGCCCTGTCCTCACTGAATATTGAGCTGCAATGTGTGATTTGGATGAGGTTTTATCATTACAAGCTCGCATGGGATGTGTAATGAGGGAAAAAGCATGATTTTTATCCTCCACGAGAGGGGCCCTGACAGCGCCCCATTCATCCGGCTGAACGCGCACCCTCGCCGGCTTCCACTGCTCGGGCGAGCCGCTAGGATTGCTCTGCCCCACCGGTCCCGTTCCAAGCCAGCTACCTGCTGGAAACTGCACAATATGCTCACAAGCACCCTGTTCTTCACATGTAGAGGCAAGAAAGAGGCAGAATCGGTCTAATTCGGCCAGTCTGACAGTAAATGTGGTGGAGAGCAAAACAGCCGTTTCAGAGCGATAGGATGCTGTTTTGCACATTTCGACTTAAAAAGGCCCTGTCCTCACTGAATATTGAGCTGCAATGTGTGATTTGGATCAGGTTTTATCATTACAAGCTCGCATGGGATGTGTAATGAGGGAAAAAGCATGATTTTTATCCTCCACGAGAGGGGCCCTGACAGCGCCCCATTCATCCGGCTGAACGCGCACCCTCGCCGGCTTCCACTGCTCGGGCGAGCCGCTAGGATTGCTCTGCCCCACCGGTCCCGTTCCAAGCCAGCTACCTGCTTGAAACTGCACAATATGCTCACAAGCACCCTGTTCTTCACATGTAGAGGCAAGAAAGAGGCAGAATCGGTCTAATTCGGCCAGTCTGACAGTAAATGTGGTGGAGAGCAAAACAGCCGTTTCAGAGCGATAGGATGCTTTTTTGCACATTTCGACTTAAAAAGGCCCTGTCCTCACTGAATATTGAGCTGCAATGTGTGATTTGGATCAGGTTTTATCATTACAAGCTCGCATGGGATGTGTAATGAGGGAAAAAGCATGATTTTTATCCTCCACGAGAGGGGCCCTGACAGCGCCCCATTCATCCGGCTGAACGCGCACCCTCGCCGGCTTCCACTGCTCGGGCGAGCCGCTAGGATTGCTCTGCCCCACCGGTCCCGTTCCAAGCCAGCTACCTGCTGGAAACTGCACAATATGCTCACAAGCACCCTGTTCTTCACATGTAGAGGCAAGAAAGAGGCAGAATCGGTCTAATTCGGCCAGTCTGACAGTAAATGTGGTGGAGAGCAAAACAGCCGTTTCAGAGCGATAGGATGCTTTTTTGCACATTTCGACTTAAAAAGGCCCTGTCCTCACTGAATATTGAGCTGCAATGTGTGATTTGGATCAGGTTTTATCATTACAAGCTCGCATGGGATGTGTAATGAGGGAAAAAGCATGATTTTTATCCTCCACGAGAGGGGCCCTGACAGCGCCCCATTCATCCGGCTGAACGCGCACCCTCGCCGGCTTCCACTGCTCGGGCGAGCCGCTAGGATTGCTCTGCCCCACCGGTCCCGTTCCAAGCCAGCTACCTGCTGGAAACTGCACAATATGCTCACAAGCACCCTGTTCTTCACATGTAGAGGCAAGAAAGAGGCAGAATCGGTCTAATTCGGCCAGTCTGACAGTAAATGTGGTGGAGAGCAAAACAGCCGTTTCAGAGCGATAGGATGCTGTTTTGCACATTTCGACTTAAAAAGGCCCTGTCCTCACTGAATATTGAGCTGCAATGTGTGATTTGGATCAGGTTTTATCATTACAAGCTCGCATGGGATGTGTAATGAGGGAAAAAGCATGATTTTTATCCTCCACGAGAGGGGCCCTGACAGCGCCCCATTCATCCGGCTGAACGCGCACCCTCGCCGGCTTCCACTGCTCGGGCGAGCCGCTAGGATTGCTCTGCCCCACCGGTCCCGTTCCAAGCCAGCTACCTGCTTGAAACTGCACAATATGCTCACAAGCACCCTGTTCTTCACATGTAGAGGCAAGAAAGAGGCAGAATCGGTCTAATTCGGCCAGTCTGACAGTAAATGTGGTGGAGAGCAAAACAGCCGTTTCAGAGCGATAGGATGCTTTTTTGCACATTTCGACTTAAAAAGGCCCTGTCCTCACTGAATATTGAGCTGCAATGTGTGATTTGGATCAGGTTTTATCATTACAAGCTCGCATGGGATGTGTAATGAGGGAAAAAGCATGATTTTTATCCTCCACGAGAGGGGCCCTGACAGCGCCCCATTCATCCGGCTGAACGCGCACCCTCGCCGGCTTCCACTGCTCGGGCGAGCCGCTAGGATTGCTCTGCCCCACCGGTCCCGTTCCAAGCCAGCTACCTGCTGGAAACTGCACAATATGCTCACAAGCACCCTGTTCTTCACATGTAGAGGCAAGAAAGAGGCAGAATCGGTCTAATTCGGCCAGTCTGACAGTAAATGTGGTGGAGAGCAAAACAGCCGTTTCAGAGCGATAGGATGCTTTTTTGCACATTTCGACTTAAAAAGGCCCTGTCCTCACTGAATATTGAGCTGCAATGTGTGATTTGGATCAGGTTTTATCATTACAAGCTCGCATGGGATGTGTAATGAGGGAAAAAGCATGATTTTTATCCTCCACGAGAGGGGCCCTGACAGCGCCCCATTCATCCGGCTGAACGCGCACCCTCGCCGGCTTCCACTGCTCGGGCGAGCCGCTAGGATTGCTCTGCCCCACCGGTCCCGTTCCAAGCCAGCTACCTGCTGGAAACTGCACAATATGCTCACAAGCACCCTGTTCTTCACATGTAGAGGCAAGAAAGAGGCAGAATCGGTCTAATTCGGCCAGTCTGACAGTAAATGTGGTGGAGAGCAAAACAGCCGTTTCAGAGCGATAGGATGCTTTTTTGCACATTTCGACTTAAAAAGGCCCTGTCCTCACTGAATATTGAGCTGCAATGTGTGATTTGGATCAGGTTTTATCATTACAAGCTCGCATGGGATGTGTAATGAGGGAAAAAGCATGATTTTTATCCTCCACGAGAGGGGCCCTGACAGCGCCCCATTCATCCGGCTGAACGCGCACCCTCGCCGGCTTCCACTGCTCGGGCGAGCCGCTAGGATTGCTCTGCCCCACCGGTCCCGTTCCAAGCCAGCTACCTGCTGGAAACTGCACAATATGCTCACAAGCACCCTGTTCTTCACATGTAGAGGCAAGAAAGAGGCAGAATCGGTCTAATTCGGCCAGTCTGACAGTAAATGTGGTGGAGAGCAAAACAGCCGTTTCAGAGCGATAGGATGCTTTTTTGCACATTTCGACTTAAAAAGGCCCTGTCCTCACTGAATATTGAGCTGCAATGTGTGATTTGGATCAGGTTTTATCATTACAAGCTCGCATGGGATGTGTAATGAGGGAAAAAGCATGATTTTTATCCTCCACGAGAGGGGCCCTGACAGCGCCCCATTCATCCGGCTGAACGCGCACCCTCGCCGGCTTCCACTGCTCGGGCGAGCCGCTAGGATTGCTCTGCCCCACCGGTCCCGTTCCAAGCCAGCTACCTGCGTGAAACTGCACAATATGCTCACAAGCACCCTGTTCTTCACATGTAGAGGCAAGAAAGAGGCAGAATCGGTCTAATTCGGCCAGTCTGACAGTAAATGTGGTGGAGAGCAAAACAGCCGTTTCAGAGCGATAGGATGCTGTTTTGCACATTTCGACTTAAAAAGGCCCTGTCCTCACTGAATATTGAGCTGCAATGTGTGATTTGGATCAGGTTTTATCATTACAAGCTCGCATGGGATGTGTAATGAGGGAAAAAGCATGATTTTTATCCTCCACGAGAGGGGCCCTGACAGCGCCCCATTCATCCGGCTGAACGCGCACCCTCGCCGGCTTCCACTGCTCGGGCGAGCCGCTAGGATTGCTCTGCCCCACCGGTCCCGTTCCGAGCCAGCTACCTGCTTGAAACTGCACAATATGCTCACAAGCACCCTGTTCTTCACATGTAGAGGCAAGAAAGAGGCAGAATCGGTCTAATTCGGCCAGTCTGACAGTAAATGTGGTGGAGAGCAAAACAGCCGTTTCAGAGCGATAGGATGCTTTTTTGCACATTTCGACTTAAAAAGGCCCTGTCCTCACTGAATATTGAGCTGCAATGTGTGATTTGGATCAGGTTTTATCATTACAAGCTCGCATGGGATGTGTAATGAGGGAAAAAGCATGATTTTTATCCTCCACGAGAGGGGCCCTGACAGCGCCCCATTCATCCGGCTGAACGCGCACCCTCGCCGGCTTCCACTGCTCGGGCGAGCCGCTAGGATTGCTCTGCCCCACCGGTCCCGTTCCGAGCCAGCTACCTGCTTGAAACTGCACAATATGCTCACAAGCACCCTGTTCTTCACATGTAGAGGCAAGAAAGAGGCAGAATCGGTCTAATTCGGCCAGTCTGACAGTAAATGTGGTGGAGAGCAAAACAGCCGTTTCAGAGCGATAGGATGCTTTTTTGCACATTTCGACTTAAAAAGGCCCTGTCCTCACTGAATATTGAGCTGCAATGTGTGATTTGGATCAGGTTTTATCATTACAAGCTCGCATGGGATGTGTAATGAGGGAAAAAGCATGATTTTTATCCTCCACGAGAGGGGCCCTGACAGCGCCCCATTCATCCGGCTGAACGCGCACCCTCGCCGGCTTCCACTGCTCGGGCGAGCCGCTAGGATTGCTCTGCCCCACCGGTCCCGTTCCAAGCCAGCTACCTGCTGGAAACTGCACAATATGCTCACAAGCACCCTGTTCTTCACATGTAGAGGCAAGAAAGGGGCAGAATCGGTCTAATTCGGCCAGTCTGACAGTAAATGTGGTGGAGAGCAAAACAGCCGTTTCAGAGCGATAGGATGCTTTTTTGCACATTTCGACTTAAAAAGGCCCTGTCCTCACTGAATATTGAGCTGCAATGTGTGATTTGGATCAGGTTTTATCATTACAAGCTCGCATGGGATGTGTAATGAGGGAAAAAGCATGATTTTTATCCTCCACGAGAGGGGCCCTGACAGCGCCCCATTCATCCGGCTGAACGCGCACCCTCGCCGGCTTCCACTGCTCGGGCGAGCCGCTAGGATTGCTCTGCCCCACCGGTCCCGTTCCAAGCCAGCTACCTGCTGGAAACTGCACAATATGCTCACAAGCACCCTGTTCTTCACATGTAGAGGCAAGAAAGAGGCAGAATCGGTCTAATTCGGCCAGTCTGACAGTAAATGTGGTGGAGAGCAAAACAGCCGTTTCAGAGCGATAGGATGCTTTTTTGCACATTTCGACTTAAAAAGGCCCTGTCCTCACTGAATATTGAGCTGCAATGTGTGATTTGGATCAGGTTTTATCATTACAAGCTCGCATGGGATGTGTAATGAGGGAAAAAACATGATTTTTATCCTCCACGAGAGGGGCCCTGACAGCGCCCCATTCATCCGGCTGAACGCGCACCCTCGCCGGCTTCCACTGCTCGGGCGAGCCGCTAGGATTGCTCTGCCCCACCGGTCCCGTTCCAAGCCAGCTACCTGCTGGAAACTGCACAATATGCTCACAAGCACCCTGTTCTTCACATGTAGAGGCAAGAAAGAGGCAGAATCGGTCTAATTCGGCCAGTCTGACAGTAAATGTGGTGGAGAGCAAAACAGCCGTTTCAGAGCGATAGGATGCTGTTTTGCACATTTCGACTTAAAAAGGCCCTGTCCTCACTGAATATTGAGCTGCAATGTGTGATTTGGATCAGGTTTTATCATTACAAGCTCGCATGGGATGTGTAATGAGGGAAAAAGCATGATTTTTATCCTCCACGAGAGGGGCCCTGACAGCGCCCCATTCATCCGGCTGAACGCGCACCCTCGCCGGCTTCCACTGCTCGGGCGAGCCGCTAGGATTGCTCTGCCCCACCGGTCCCGTTCCAAGCCAGCTACCTGCTTGAAACTGCACAATATGCTCACAAGCACCCTGTTCTTCACATGTAGAGGCAAGAAAGAGGCAGAATCGGTCTAATTCGGCCAGTCTGACAGTAAATGTGGTGGAGAGCAAAACAGCCGTTTCAGAGCGATAGGATGCTTTTTTGCACATTTCGACTTAAAAAGGCCCTGTCCTCACTGAATATTGAGCTGCAATGTG
Source organism: Chelon labrosus (assembly GCF_963514085.1). Classification (NCBI taxonomy): domain Eukaryota; kingdom Metazoa; phylum Chordata; class Actinopteri; order Mugiliformes; family Mugilidae; genus Chelon; species Chelon labrosus. The sequence continues at coordinate 55,365 of NW_028181791.1, read as the reverse complement.
TGATTTGGATCAGGTTTTATCATTACAAGCTCGCATGGGATGTGTAATGAGGGAAAAAGCATGATTTTTATCCTCCACGAGAGGGGCCCTGACAGCGCCCCATTCATCCGGCTGAACGCGCACCCTCGCCGGCTTCCACTGCTCGGGCGAGCCGCTAGGATTGCTCTGCCCCACCGGTCCCGTTCCAAGCCAGCTACCTGCTGGAAACTGCACAATATGCTCACAAGCACCCTGTTCTTCACATGTAGAGGCAAGAAAGAGGCAGAATCGGTCTAATTCGGCCAGTCTGACAGTAAATGTGGTGGAGAGCAAAACAGCCGTTTCAGAGCGATAGGATGCTTTTTTGCACATTTCGACTTAAAAAGGCCCTGTCCTCACTGAATATTGAGCTGCAATGTGTGATTTGGATGAGGTTTTATCATTACAAGCTCGCATGGGATGTGTAATGAGGGAAAAAGCATGATTTTTATCCTCCACGAGAGGGGCCCTGACAGCGCCCCATTCATCCGGCTGAACGCGCACCCTCGCCGGCTTCCACTGCTCGGGCGAGCCGCTAGGATTGCTCTGCCCCACCGGTCCCGTTCCAAGCCAGCTACCTGCTTGAAACTGCACAATATGCTCACAAGCACCCTGTTCTTCACATGTAGAGGCAAGAAAGAGGCAGAATCGGTCTAATTCGGCCAGTCTGACAGTAAATGTGGTGGAGAGCAAAACAGCCGTTTCAGAGCGATAGGATGCTTTTTTGCACATTTCGACTTAAAAAGGCCCTGTCCTCACTGAATATTGAGCTGCAATGTGTGATTTGGATGAGGTTTTATCATTACAAGCTCGCATGGGATGTGTAATGAGGGAAAAAGCATGATTTTTATCCTCCACGAGAGGGGCCCTGACAGCGCCCCATTCATCCGGCTGAACGCGCACCCTCGCCGGCTTCCACTGCTCGGGCGAGCCGCTAGGATTGCTCTGCCCCACCGGTCCCGTTCCAAGGCAGCTACCTGCTTGAAACTGCACAATATGCTCACAAGCACCCTGTTCTTCACATGTAGAGGCGAGAAAGAGGCAGAATCGGTCTAATTCGGCCAGTCTGACAGTAAATGTGGTGGAGAGCAAAACAGCCGTTTCAGAGCGATAGGATGCTTTTTTGCACATTTCGACTTAAAAAGGCCCTGTCCTCACTGAATATTGAGCTGCAATGTGTGATTTGGATGAGGTTTTATCATTACAAGCTCGCATGGGATGTGTAATGAGGGAAAAAGCATGATTTTTATCCTCCACGAGAGGGGCCCTGACAGCGCCCCATTCATCCGGCTGAACGCGCACCCTCGCCGGCTTCCACTGCTCGGGCGAGCCGCTAGGATTGCTCTGCCCCACCGGTCCCGTTCCAAGGCAGCTACCTGCGTGAAACTGCACAATATGCTCACAAGCACCCTGTTCTTCACATGTAGAGGCAAGAAAGAGGCAGAATCGGTCTAATTCGGCCAGTCTGACAGTAAATGTGGTGGAGAGCAAAACAGCCGTTTCAGAGCGATAGGATGCTTTTTTGCACATTTCGACTTAAAAAGGCCCTGTCCTCACTGAATATTGAGCTGCAATGTGTGATTTGGATGAGGTTTTATCATTAAAAGCTCGCATGGGATGTGTAATGAGGGAAAAAGCATGATTTTTATCCTCCACGAGAGGGGCCCTGACAGCGCCCCATTCATCCGGCTGAACGCGCACCCTCGCCGGCTTCCACTGCTCGGGCGAGCCGCTAGGATTGCTCTGCCCCACCGGTCCCGTTCCAAGCCAGCTACCTGCTTGAAACTGCACAATATGCTCACAAGCACCCTGTTCTTCACATGTAGAGGCAAGAAAGAGGCAGAATCGGTCTAATTCGGCCAGTCTGACAGTAAATGTGGTGGAGAGCAAAACAGCCGTTTCAGAGCGATAGGATGCTTTTTTGCACATTTCGACTTAAAAAGGCCCTGTCCTCACTGAATATTGAGCTGCAATGTGTGATTTGGATGAGGTTTTATCATTAAAAGCTCGCATGGGATGTGTAATGAGGGAAAAAGCATGATTTTTATCCTCCACGAGAGGGGCCCTGACAGCGCCCCATTCATCCGGCTGAACGCGCACCCTCGCCGGCTTCCACTGCTCGGGCGAGCCGCTAGGATTGCTCTGCCCCACCGGTCCCGTTCCAAGCCAGCTACCTGCTTGAAACTGCACAATATGCTCACAAGCACCCTGTTCTTCACATGTAGAGGCAAGAAAGAGGCAGAATCGGTCTAATTCGGCCAGTCTGACAGTAAATGTGGTGGAGAGCAAAACAGCCGTTTCAGAGCGATAGGATGCTTTTTTGCACATTTCGACTTAAAAAGGCCCTGTCCTCACTGAATATTGAGCTGCAATGTGTGATTTGGATGAGGTTTTATCATTACAAGCTCGCATGGGATGTGTAATGAGGGAAAAAGCATGATTTTTATCCTCCACGAGAGGGGCCCTGACAGCGCCCCATTCATCCGGCTGAACGCGCACCCTCGCCGGCTTCCACTGCTCGGGCGAGCCGCTAGGATTGCTCTGCCCCACCGGTCCCGTTCCAAGCCAGCTACCTGCTTGAAACTGCACAATATGCTCACAAGCACCCTGTTCTTCACATGTAGAGGCAAGAAAGAGGCAGAATCGGTCTAATTCGGCCAGTCTGACAGTAAATGTGGTGGAGAGCAAAACAGCCGTTTCAGAGCGATAGGATGCTTTTTTGCACATTTCGACTTAAAAAGGCCCTGTCCTCACTGAATATTGAGCTGCAATGTGTGATTTGGATCAGGTTTTATCATTACAAGCTCGCATGGGATGTGTAATGAGGGAAAAAGCATGATTTTTATCCTCCACGAGAGGGGCCCTGACAGCGCCCCATTCATCCGGCTGAACGCGCACCCTCGCCGGCTTCCACTGCTCGGGCGAGCCGCTAGGATTGCTCTGCCCCACCGGTCCCGTTCCAAGCCAGCTACCTGCTGGAAACTGCACAATATGCTCACAAGCACCCTGTTCTTCACATGTAGAGGCAAGAAAGAGGCAGAATCGGTCTAATTCGGCCAGTCTGACAGTAAATGTGGTGGAGAGCAAAACAGCCGTTTCAGAGCGATAGGATGCTTTTTTGCACATTTCGACTTAAAAAGGCCCTGTCCTCACTGAATATTGAGCTGCAATGTGTGATTTGGATCAGGTTTTATCATTACAAGCTCGCATGGGATGTGTAATGAGGGAAAAAGCATGATTTTTATCCTCCACGAGAGGGGCCCTGACAGCGCCCCATTCATCCGGCTGAACGCGCACCCTCGCCGGCTTCCACTGCTCGGGCGAGCCGCTAGGATTGCTCTGCCCCACCGGTCCCGTTCCAAGCCAGCTACCTGCTGGAAACTGCACAATATGCTCACAAGCACCCTGTTCTTCACATGTAGAGGCAAGAAAGAGGCAGAATCGGTCTAATTCGGCCAGTCTGACAGTAAATGTGGTGGAGAGCAAAACAGCCGTTTCAGAGCGATAGGATGCTTTTTTGCACATTTCGACTTAAAAAGGCCCTGTCCTCACTGAATATTGAGCTGCAATGTGTGATTTGGATCAGGTTTTATCATTACAAGCTCGCATGGGATGTGTAATGAGGGAAAAAGCATGATTTTTATCCTCCACGAGAGGGGCCCTGACAGCGCCCCATTCATCCGGCTGAACGCGCACCCTCGCCGGCTTCCACTGCTCGGGCGAGCCGCTAGGATTGCTCTGCCCCACCGGTCCCGTTCCAAGCCAGCTACCTGCTGGAAACTGCACAATATGCTCACAAGCACCCTGTTCTTCACATGTAGAGGCAAGAAAGAGGCAGAATCGGTCTAATTCGGCCAGTCTGACAGTAAATGTGGTGGAGAGCAAAACAGCCGTTTCAGAGCGATAGGATGCTGTTTTGCACATTTCGACTTAAAAAGGCCCTGTCCTCACTGAATATTGAGCTGCAATGTGTGATTTGGATCAGGTTTTATCATTACAAGCTCGCATGGGATGTGTAATGAGGGAAAAAGCATGATTTTTATCCTCCACGAGAGGGGCCCTGACAGCGCCCCATTCATCCGGCTGAACGCGCACCCTCGCCGGCTTCCACTGCTCGGGCGAGCCGCTAGGATTGCTCTGCCCCACCGGTCCCGTTCCGAGCCAGCTACCTGCTTGAAACTGCACAATATGCTCACAAGCACCCTGTTCTTCACATGTAGAGGCAAGAAAGAGGCAGAATCGGTCTAATTCGGCCAGTCTGACAGTAAATGTGGTGGAGAGCAAAACAGCCGTTTCAGAGCGATAGGATGCTTTTTTGCACATTTCGACTTAAAAAGGCCCTGTCCTCACTGAATATTGAGCTGCAATGTGTGATTTGGATCAGGTTTTATCATTACAAGCTCGCATGGGATGTGTAATGAGGGAAAAAGCATGATTTTTATCCTCCACGAGAGGGGCCCTGACAGCGCCCCATTCATCCGGCTGAACGCGCACCCTCGCCGGCTTCCACTGCTCGGGCGAGCCGCTAGGATTGCTCTGCCCCACCGGTCCCGTTCCAAGGCAGCTACCTGCTTGAAACTGCACAATATGCTCACAAGCACCCTGTTCTTCACATGTAGAGGCAAGAAAGAGGCAGAATCGGTCTAATTCGGCCAGTCTGACAGTAAATGTGGTGGAGAGCAAAACAGCCGTTTCAGAGCGATAGGATGCTTTTTTGCACATTTCGACTTAAAAAGGCCCTGTCCTCACTGAATATTGAGCTGCAATGTGTGATTTGGATCAGGTTTTATCATTACAAGCTCGCATGGGATGTGTAATGAGGGAAAAAGCATGATTTTTATCCTCCACGAGAGGGGCCCTGACAGCGCCCCATTCATCCGGCTGAACGCGCACCCTCGCCGGCTTCCACTGCTCGGGCGAGCCGCTAGGATTGCTCTGCCCCACCGGTCCCGTTCCAAGCCAGCTACCTGCTGGAAACTGCACAATATTCTCACAAGCACCCTGTTCTTCACATGTAGAGGCAAGAAAGAGGCAGAATCGGTCTAATTCGGCCAGTCTGACAGTAAATGTGGTGGAGAGCAAAACAGCCGTTTCAGAGCGATAGGATGCTTTTTTGCACATTTCGACTTAAAAAGGCCCTGTCCTCACTGAATATTGAGCTGCAATGTGTGATTTGGATGAGGTTTTATCATTACAAGCTCGCATGGGATGTGTAATGAGGGAAAAAGCATGATTTTTATCCTCCACGAGAGGGGCCCTGACAGCGCCCCATTCATCCGGCTGAACGCGCACCCTCGCCGGCTTCCACTGCTCGGGCGAGCCGCTAGGATTGCTCTGCCCCACCGGTCCCGTTCCAAGCCAGCTACCTGCTGGAAACTGCACAATATGCTCACAAGCACCCTGTTCTTCACATGTAGAGGCAAGAAAGAGGCAGAATCGGTCTAATTCGGCCAGTCTGACAGTAAATGTGGTGGAGAGCAAAACAGCCGTTTCAGAGCGATAGGATGCTTTTTTGCACATTTCGACTTAAAAAGGCCCTGTCCTCACTGAATATTGAGCTGCAATGTGTGATTTGGATCAGGTTTTATCATTACAAGCTCGCATGGGATGTGTAATGAGGGAAAAAGCATGATTTTTATCCTCCACGAGAGGGGCCCTGACAGCGCCCCATTCATCCGGCTGAACGCGCACCCTCGCCGGCTTCCACTGCTCGGGCGAGCCGCTAGGATTGCTCTGCCCCACCGGTCCCGTTCCAAGCCAGCTACCTGCTGGAAACTGCACAATATGCTCACAAGCACCCTGTTCTTCACATGTAGAGGCAAGAAAGAGGCAGAATCGGTCTAATTCGGCCAGTCTGACAGTAAATGTGGTGGAGAGCAAAACAGCCGTTTCAGAGCGATAGGATGCTTTTTTGCACATTTCGACTTAAAAAGGCCCTGTCCTCACTGAATATTGAGCTGCAATGTGTGATTTGGATCAGGTTTTATCATTACAAGCTCGCATGGGATGTGTAATGAGGGAAAAAACATGATTTTTATCCTCCACGAGAGGGGCCCTGACAGCGCCCCATTCATCCGGCTGAACGCGCACCCTCGCCGGCTTCCACTGCTCGGGCGAGCCGCTAGGATTGCTCTGCCCCACCGGTCCCGTTCCAAGCCAGCTACCTGCTGGAAACTGCACAATATGCTCACAAGCACCCTGTTCTTCACATGTAGAGGCAAGAAAGAGGCAGAATCGGTCTAATTCGGCCAGTCTGACAGTAAATGTGGTGGAGAGCAAAACAGCCGTTTCAGAGCGATAGGATGCTGTTTTGCACATTTCGACTTAAAAAGGCCCTGTCCTCACTGAATATTGAGCTGCAATGTGTGATTTGGATCAGGTTTTATCATTACAAGCTCGCATGGGATGTGTAATGAGGGAAAAAGCATGATTTTTATCCTCCACGAGAGGGGCCCTGACAGCGCCCCATTCATCCGGCTGAACGCGCACCCTCGCCGGCTTCCACTGCTCGGGCGAGCCGCTAGGATTGCTCTGCCCCACCGGTCCCGTTCCAAGCCAGCTACCTGCTTGAAACTGCACAATATGCTCACAAGCACCCTGTTCTTCACATGTAGAGGCAAGAAAGAGGCAGAATCGGTCTAATTCGGCCAGTCTGACAGTAAATGTGGTGGAGAGCAAAACAGCCGTTTCAGAGCGATAGGATGCTTTTTTGCACATTTCGACTTAAAAAGGCCCTGTCCTCACTGAATATTGAGCTGCAATGTGTGATTTGGATGAGGTTTTATCATTACAAGCTCGCATGGGATGTGTAATGAGGGAAAAAGCATGATTTTTATCCTCCACGAGAGGGGCCCTGACAGCGCCCCATTCATCCGGCTGAACGCGCACCCTCGCCGGCTTCCACTGCTCGGGCGAGCCGCTAGGATTGCTCTGCCCCACCGGTCCCGTTCCAAGCCAGCTACCTGCTGGAAACTGCACAATATGCTCACAAGCACCCTGTTCTTCACATGTAGAGGCAAGAAAGAGGCAGAATCGGTCTAATTCGGCCAGTCTGACAGTAAATGTGGTGGAGAGCAAAACAGCCGTTTCAGAGCGATAGGATGCTTTTTTGCACATTTCGACTTAAAAAGGCCCTGTCCTCACTGAATATTGAGCTGCAATGTGTGATTTGGATGAGGTTTTATCATTACAAGCTCGCATGGGATGTGTAATGAGGGAAAAAGCATGATTTTTATCCTCCACGAGAGGGGCCCTGACAGCGCCCCATTCATCCGGCTGAACGCGCACCCTCGCCGGCTTCCACTGCTCGGGCGAGCCGCTAGGATTGCTCTGCCCCACCGGTCCCGTTCCAAGCCAGCTACCTGCTTGAAACTGCACAATATGCTCACAAGCACCCTGTTCTTCACATGTAGAGGCAAGAAAGAGGCAGAATCGGTCTAATTCGGCCAGTCTGACAGTAAATGTGGTGGAGAGCAAAACAGCCGTTTCAGAGCGATAGGATGCTTTTTTGCACATTTCGACTTAAAAAGGCCCTGTCCTCACTGAATATTGAGCTGCAATGTGTGATTTGGATGAGGTTTTATCATTACAAGCTCGCATGGGATGTGTAATGAGGGAAAAAGCATGATTTTTATCCTCCACGAGAGGGGCCCTGACAGCGCCCCATTCATCCGGCTGAACGCGCACCCTCGCCGGCTTCCACTGCTCGGGCGAGCCGCTAGGATTGCTCTGCCCCACCGGTCCCGTTCCAAGGCAGCTACCTGCTTGAAACTGCACAATATGCTCACAAGCACCCTGTTCTTCACATGTAGAGGCGAGAAAGAGGCAGAATCGGTCTAATTCGGCCAGTCTGACAGTAAATGTGGTGGAGAGCAAAACAGCCGTTTCAGAGCGATAGGATGCTTTTTTGCACATTTCGACTTAAAAAGGCCCTGTCCTCACTGAATATTGAGCTGCAATGTGTGATTTGGATGAGGTTTTATCATTACAAGCTCGCATGGGATGTGTAATGAGGGAAAAAGCATGATTTTTATCCTCCACGAGAGGGGCCCTGACAGCGCCCCATTCATCCGGCTGAACGCGCACCCTCGCCGGCTTCCACTGCTCGGGCGAGCCGCTAGGATTGCTCTGCCCCACCGGTCCCGTTCCAAGGCAGCTACCTGCGTGAAACTGCACAATATGCTCACAAGCACCCTGTTCTTCACATGTAGAGGCAAGAAAGAGGCAGAATCGGTCTAATTCGGCCAGTCTGACAGTAAATGTGGTGGAGAGCAAAACAGCCGTTTCAGAGCGATAGGATGCTTTTTTGCACATTTCGACTTAAAAAGGCCCTGTCCTCACTGAATATTGAGCTGCAATGTGTGATTTGGATGAGGTTTTATCATTAAAAGCTCGCATGGGATGTGTAATGAGGGAAAAAGCATGATTTTTATCCTCCACGAGAGGGGCCCTGACAGCGCCCCATTCATCCGGCTGAACGCGCACCCTCGCCGGCTTCCACTGCTCGGGCGAGCCGCTAGGATTGCTCTGCCCCACCGGTCCCGTTCCAAGCCAGCTACCTGCTTGAAACTGCACAATATGCTCACAAGCACCCTGTTCTTCACATGTAGAGGCAAGAAAGAGGCAGAATCGGTCTAATTCGGCCAGTCTGACAGTAAATGTGGTGGAGAGCAAAACAGCCGTTTCAGAGCGATAGGATGCTTTTTTGCACATTTCGACTTAAAAAGGCCCTGTCCTCACTGAATATTGAGCTGCAATGTGTGATTTGGATGAGGTTTTATCATTACAAGCTCGCATGGGATGTGTAATGAGGGAAAAAGCATGATTTTTATCCTCCACGAGAGGGGCCCTGACAGCGCCCCATTCATCCGGCTGAACGCGCACCCTCGCCGGCTTCCACTGCTCGGGCGAGCCGCTAGGATTGCTCTGCCCCACCGGTCCCGTTCCAAGCCAGCTACCTGCTTGAAACTGCACAATATGCTCACAAGCACCCTGTTCTTCACATGTAGAGGCAAGAAAGAGGCAGAATCGGTCTAATTCGGCCAGTCTGACAGTAAATGTGGTGGAGAGCAAAACAGCCGTTTCAGAGCGATAGGATGCTTTTTTGCACATTTCGACTTAAAAAGGCCCTGTCCTCACTGAATATTGAGCTGCAATGTGTGATTTGGATGAGGTTTTATCATTAAAAGCTCGCATGGGATGTGTAATGAGGGAAAAAGCATGATTTTTATCCTCCACGAGAGGGGCCCTGACAGCGCCCCATTCATCCGGCTGAACGCGCACCCTCGCCGGCTTCCACTGCTCGGGCGAGCCGCTAGGATTGCTCTGCCCCACCGGTCCCGTTCCAAGCCAGCTACCTGCTTGAAACTGCACAATATGCTCACAAGCACCCTGTTCTTCACATGTAGAGGCAAGAAAGAGGCAGAATCGGTCTAATTCGGCCAGTCTGACAGTAAATGTGGTGGAGAGCAAAACAGCCGTTTCAGAGCGATAGGATGCTTTTTTGCACATTTCGACTTAAAAAGGCCCTGTCCTCACTGAATATTGAGCTGCAATGTGTGATTTGGATGAGGTTTTATCATTACAAGCTCGCATGGGATGTGTAATGAGGGAAAAAGCATGATTTTTATCCTCCACGAGAGGGGCCCTGACAGCGCCCCATTCATCCGGCTGAACGCGCACCCTCGCCGGCTTCCACTGCTCGGGCGAGCCGCTAGGATTGCTCTGCCCCACCGGTCCCGTTCCAAGCCAGCTACCTGCTTGAAACTGCACAATATGCTCACAAGCACCCTGTTCTTCACATGTAGAGGCAAGAAAGAGGCAGAATCGGTCTAATTCGGCCAGTCTGACAGTAAATGTGGTGGAGAGCAAAACAGCCGTTTCAGAGCGATAGGATGCTTTTTTGCACATTTCGACTTAAAAAGGCCCTGTCCTCACTGAATATTGAGCTGCAATGTGTGATTTGGATGAGGTTTTATCATTAAAAGCTCGCATGGGATGTGTAATGAGGGAAAAAGCATGATTTTTATCCTCCACGAGAGGGGCCCTGACAGCGCCCCATTCATCCGGCTGAACGCGCACCCTCGCCGGCTTCCACTGCTCGGGCGAGCCGCTAGGATTGCTCTGCCCCACCGGTCCCGTTCCAAGCCAGCTACCTGCTTGAAACTGCACAATATGCTCACAAGCACCCTGTTCTTCACATGTAGAGGCAAGAAAGAGGCAGAATCGGTCTAATTCGGCCAGTCTGACAGTAAATGTGGTGGAGAGCAAAACAGCCGTTTCAGAGCGATAGGATGCTTTTTTGCACATTTCGACTTAAAAAGGCCCTGTCCTCACTGAATATTGAGCTGCAATGTGTGATTTGGATGAGGTTTTATCATTACAAGCTCGCATGGGATGTGTAATGAGGGAAAAAGCATGATTTTTATCCTCCACGAGAGGGGCCCTGACAGCGCCCCATTCATCCGGCTGAACGCGCACCCTCGCCGGCTTCCACTGCTCGGGCGAGCCGCTAGGATTGCTCTGCCCCACCGGTCCCGTTCCAAGCCAGCTACCTGCTTGAAACTGCACAATATGCTCACAAGCACCCTGTTCTTCACATGTAGAGGCAAGAAAGAGGCAGAATCGGTCTAATTCGGCCAGTCTGACAGTAAATGTGGTGGAGAGCAAAACAGCCGTTTCAGAGCGATAGGATGCTTTTTTGCACATTTCGACTTAAAAAGGCCCTGTCCTCACTGAATATTGAGCTGCAATGTGTGATTTGGATGAGGTTTTATCATTACAAGCTCGCATGGGATGTGTAATGAGGGAAAAAGCATGATTTTTATCCTCCACGAGAGGGGCCCTGACAGCGCCCCATTCATCCGGCTGAACGCGCACCCTCGCCGGCTTCCACTGCTCGGGCGAGCCGCTAGGATTGCTCTGCCCCACCGGTCCCGTTCCAAGGCAGCTACCTGCTTGAAACTGCACAATATGCTCACAAGCACCCTGTTCTTCACATGTAGAGGCGAGAAAGAGGCAGAATCGGTCTAATTCGGCCAGTCTGACAGTAAATGTGGTGGAGAGCAAAACAGCCGTTTCAGAGCGATAGGATGCTTTTTTGCACATTTCGACTTAAAAAGGCCCTGTCCTCACTGAATATTGAGCTGCAATGTGTGATTTGGATGAGGTTTTATCATTACAAGCTCGCATGGGATGTGTAATGAGGGAAAAAGCATGATTTTTATCCTCCACGAGAGGGGCCCTGACAGCGCCCCATTCATCCGGCTGAACGCGCACCCTCGCCGGCTTCCACTGCTCGGGCGAGCCGCTAGGATTGCTCTGCCCCACCGGTCCCGTTCCAAGGCAGCTACCTGCGTGAAACTGCACAATATGCTCACAAGCACCCTGTTCTTCACATGTAGAGGCAAGAAAGAGGCAGAATCGGTCTAATTCGGCCAGTCTGACAGTAAATGTGGTGGAGAGCAAAACAGCCGTTTCAGAGCGATAGGATGCTTTTTTGCACATTTCGACTTAAAAAGGCCCTGTCCTCACTGAATATTGAGCTGCAATGTGTGATTTGGATGAGGTTTTATCATTAAAAGCTCGCATGGGATGTGTAATGAGGGAAAAAGCATGATTTTTATCCTCCACGAGAGGGGCCCTGACAGCGCCCCATTCATCCGGCTGAACGCGCACCCTCGCCGGCTTCCACTGCTCGGGCGAGCCGCTAGGATTGCTCTGCCCCACCGGTCCCGTTCCAAGCCAGCTACCTGCTTGAAACTGCACAATATGCTCACAAGCACCCTGTTCTTCACATGTAGAGGCAAGAAAGAGGCAGAATCGGTCTAATTCGGCCAGTCTGACAGTAAATGTGGTGGAGAGCAAAACAGCCGTTTCAGAGCGATAGGATGCTTTTTTGCACATTTCGACTTAAAAAGGCCCTGTCCTCACTGAATATTGAGCTGCAATGTGTGATTTGGATGAGGTTTTATCATTACAAGCTCGCATGGGATGTGTAATGAGGGAAAAAGCATGATTTTTATCCTCCACGAGAGGGGCCCTGACAGCGCCCCATTCATCCGGCTGAACGCGCACCCTCGCCGGCTTCCACTGCTCGGGCGAGCCGCTAGGATTGCTCTGCCCCACCGGTCCCGTTCCAAGGCAGCTACCTGCGTGAAACTGCACAATATGCTCACAAGCACCCTGTTCTTCACATGTAGAGGCAAGAAAGAGGCAGAATCGGTCTAATTCGGCCAGTCTGACAGTAAATGTGGTGGAGAGCAAAACAGCCGTTTCAGAGCGATAGGATGCTTTTTTGCACATTTCGACTTAAAAAGGCCCTGTCCTCACTGAATATTGAGCTGCAATGTGTGATTTGGATGAGGTTTTATCATTACAAGCTCGCATGGGATGTGTAATGAGGGAAAAAGCATGATTTTTATCCTCCACGAGAGGGGCCCTGACAGCGCCCCATTCATCCGGCTGAACGCGCACCCTCGCCGGCTTCCACTGCTCGGGCGAGCCGCTAGGATTGCTCTGCCCCACCGGTCCCGTTCCAAGCCAGCTACCTGCGTGAAACTGCACAATATGCTCACAAGCACCCTGTTCTTCACATGTAGAGGCAAGAAAGAGGCAGAATCGGTCTAATTCGGCCAGTCTGACAGTAAATGTGGTGGAGAGCAAAACAGCCGTTTCAGAGCGATAGGATGCTTTTTTGCACATTTCGACTTAAAAAGGCCCTGTCCTCACTGAATATTGAGCTGCAATGTGTGATTTGGATGAGGTTTTATCATTACAAGCTCGCATGGGATGTGTAATGAGGGAAAAAGCATGATTTTTATCCTCCACGAGAGGGGCCCTGACAGCGCCCCATTCATCCGGCTGAACGCGCACCCTCGCCGGCTTCCACTGCTCGGGCGAGCCGCTAGGATTGCTCTGCCCCACCGGTCCCGTTCCAAGGCAGCTACCTGCGTGAAACTGCACAATATGCTCACAAGCACCCTGTTCTTCACATGTAGAGGCAAGAAAGAGGCAGAATCGGTCTAATTCGGCCAGTCTGACAGTAAATGTGGTGGAGAGCAAAACAGCCGTTTCAGAGCGATAGGATGCTTTTTTGCACATTTCGACTTAAAAAGGCCCTGTCCTCACTGAATATTGAGCTGCAATGTGTGATTTGGATGAGGTTTTATCATTACAAGCTCGCATGGGATGTGTAATGAGGGAAAAAGCATGATTTTTATCCTCCACGAGAGGGGCCCTGACAGCGCCCCATTCATCCGGCTGAACGCGCACCCTCGCCGGCTTCCACTGCTCGGGCGAGCCGCTAGGATTGCTCTGCCCCACCGGTCCCGTTCCAAGCCAGCTACCTGCGTGAAACTGCACAATATGCTCACAAGCACCCTGTTCTTCACATGTAGAGGCAAGAAAGAGGCAGAATCGGTCTAATTCGGCCAGTCTGACAGTAAATGTGGTGGAGAGCAAAACAGCCGTTTCAGAGCGATAGGATGCTTTTTTGCACATTTCGACTTAAAAAGGCCCTGTCCTCACTGAATATTGAGCTGCAATGTGTGATTTGGATGAGGTTTTATCATTACAAGCTCGCATGGGATGTGTAATGAGGGAAAAAGCATGATTTTTATCCTCCACGAGAGGGGCCCTGACAGCGCCCCATTCATCCGGCTGAACGCGCACCCTCGCCGGCTTCCACTGCTCGGGCGAGCCGCTAGGATTGCTCTGCCCCACCGGTCCCGTTCCAAGGCAGCTACCTGCGTGAAACTGCACAATATGCTCACAAGCACCCTGTTCTTCACATGTAGAGGCAAGAAAGAGGCAGAATCGGTCTAATTCGGCCAGTCTGACAGTAAATGTGGTGGAGAGCAAAACAGCCGTTTCAGAGCGATAGGATGCTGTTTTGCACATTTCGACTTAAAAAGGCCCTGTCCTCACTGAATATTGAGCTGCAATGTGTGATTTGGATGAGGTTTTATCATTACAAGCTCGCATGGGATGTGTAATGAGGGAAAAAGCATGATTTTTATCCTCCACGAGAGGGGCCCTGACAGCGCCCCATTCATCCGGCTGAACGCGCACCCTCGCCGGCTTCCACTGCTCGGGCGAGCCGCTAGGATTGCTCTGCCCCACCGGTCCCGTTCCAAGGCAGCTACCTGCTTGAAACTGCACAATATGCTCACAAGCACCCTGTTCTTCACATGTAGAGGCGAGAAAGAGGCAGAATCGGTCTAATTCGGCCAGTCTGACAGTAAATGTGGTGGAGAGCAAAACAGCCGTTTCAGATCGATAGGATGCTTTTTTGCACATTTCGACTTAAAAAGGCCCTGTCCTCACTGAATATTGAGCTGCAATGTGTGATTTGGATCAGGTTTTATCATTACAAGCTCGCATGGGATGTGTAATGAGGGAAAAAGCATGATTTTTATCCTCCACGAGAGGGGCCCTGACAGCGCCCCATTCATCCGGCTGAACGCGCACCCTCGCCGGCTTCCACTGCTCGGGCGAGCCGCTAGGATTGCTCTGCCCCACCGGTCCCGTTCCAAGCCAGCTACCTGCTTGAAACTGCACAATATGCTCACAAGCACCCTGTTCTTCACATGTAGAGCCGAGAAAGAGGCAGAATCGGTCTAATTCGGCCAGTCTGACAGTAAATGTGGTGGAGAGCAAAACAGCCGTTTCAGAGCGATAGGATGCTTTTTTGCACATTTCGACTTAAAAAGGCCCTGTCCTCACTGAATATTGAGCTGCAATGTGTGATTTGGATGAGGTTTTATCATTACAAGCTCGCATGGGATGTGTAATGAGGGAAAAAGCATGATTTTTATCCTCCACGAGAGGGGCCCTGACAGCGCCCCATTCATCCGGCTGAACGCGCACCCTCGCCGGCTTCCACTGCTCGGGCGAGCCGCTAGGATTGCTCTGCCCCACCGGTCCCGTTCCAAGCCAGCTACCTGCTTGAAACTGCACAATATGCTCACAAGCACCCTGTTCTTCACATGTAGAGGCAAGAAAGAGGCAGAATCGGTCTAATTCGGCCAGTCTGACAGTAAATGTGGTGGAGAGCAAAACAGCCGTTTCAGAGCGATAGGATGCTGTTTTGCACATTTCGACTTAAAAAGGCCCTGTCCTCACTGAATATTGAGCTGCAATGTGTGATTTGGATGAGGTTTTATCATTACAAGCTCGCATGGGATGTGTAATGAGGGAAAAAGCATGATTTTTATCCTCCACGAGAGGGGCCCTGACAGCGCCCCATTCATCCGGCTGAACGCGCACCCTCGCCGGCTTCCACTGCTCGGGCGAGCCGCTAGGATTGCTCTGCCCCACCGGTCCCGTTCCAAGCCAGCTACCTGCTTGAAACTGCACAATATGCTCACAAGCACCCTGTTCTTCACATGTAGAGGCGAGAAAGAGGCAGAATCGGTCTAATTCGGCCAGTCTGACAGTAAATGTGGTGGAGAGCAAAACAGCCGTTTCAGAGCGATAGGATGCTTTTTTGCACATTTCGACTTAAAAAGGCCCTGTCCTCACTGAATATTGAGCTGCAATGTGTGATTTGGATGAGGTTTTATCATTACAAGCTCGCATGGGATGTGTAATGAGGGAAAAAGCATGATTTTTATCCTCCACGAGAGGGGCCCTGACAGCGCCCCATTCATCCGGCTGAACGCGCACCCTCGCCGGCTTCCACTGCTCGGGCGAGCCGCTAGGATTGCTCTGCCCCACCGGTCCCGTTCCAAGGCAGCTACCTGCGTGAAACTGCACAATATGCTCACAAGCACCCTGTTCTTCACATGTAGAGGCAAGAAAGAGGCAGAATCGGTCTAATTCGGCCAGTCTGACAGTAAATGTGGTGGAGAGCAAAACAGCCGTTTCAGAGCGATAGGATGCTTTTTTGCACATTTCGACTTAAAAAGGCCCTGTCCTCACTGAATATTGAGCTGCAATGTGTGATTTGGATGAGGTTTTATCATTACATGCTCGCATGAGATGTGTAATGAGGGAAAAAGCATGATTTTTATCCTCCACGAGAGGGGCCCTGACAGCGCCCCATTCATCCGGCTGAACGAGCACCCTCGCCGGCTTCCACTGCTCGGGCGAGCCGCTAGGATTACTCTGCCCCACCGGTCCCGTTCCAAGGCAGCTACCTGCGTGAAACTGCACAATATGCTCACAAGCACCCTGTTCTTCACATGTAGAGGCAAGAAAGAGGCAGAATCGGTCTAATTCGGCCAGTCTGACAGTAAATGTGGTGGAGAGCAAAACAGCCGTTTCAGAGCGATAGGATGCTTTTTTGCACATTTCGACTTAAAAAGGCCCTGTCCTCACTGAATATTGAGCTGCAATGTGTGATTTGGATGAGGTTTTATCATTACAAGCTCGCATGGGATGTGTAATGAGGGAAAAAGCATGATTTTTATCCTCCACGAGAGGGGCCCTGACAGCGCCCCATTCATCCGGCTGAACGCGCACCCTCGCCGGCTTCCACTGCTCGGGCGAGCCGCTAGGATTGCTCTGCCCCACCGGTCCCGTTCCAAGCCAGCTACCTGCTTGAAACTGCACAATATGCTCACAAGCACCCTGTTCTTCACATGTAGAGGCAAGAAAGAGGCAGAATCGGTCTAATTCGGCCAGTCTGACAGTAAATGTGGTGGAGAGCAAAACAGCCGTTTCAGAGCGATAGGATGCTTTTTTGCACATTTCGACTTAAAAAGGCCCTGTCCTCACTGAATATTGAGCTGCAATGTGTGATTTGGATGAGGTTTTATCATTACAAGCTCGCATGGGATGTGTAATGAGGGAAAAAGCATGATTTTTATCCTCCACGAGAGGGGCCCTGACAGCGCCCCATTCATCCGGCTGAACGCGCACCCTCGCCGGCTTCCACTGCTCGGGCGAGCCGCTAGGATTGCTCTGCCCCACCGGTCCCGTTCCAAGGCAGCTACCTGCGTGAAACTGCACAATATGCTCACAAGCACCCTGTTCTTCACATGTAGAGGCAAGAAAGAGGCAGAATCGGTCTAATTCGGCCAGTCTGACAGTAAATGTGGTGGAGAGCAAAACAGCCGTTTCAGAGCGATAGGATGCTTTTTTGCACATTTCGACTTAAAAAGGCCCTGTCCTCACTGAATATTGAGCTGCAATGTGTGATTTGGATGAGGTTTTATCATTACAAGCTCGCATGGGATGTGTAATGAGGGAAAAAGCATGATTTTTATCCTCCACGAGAGGGGCCCTGACAGCGCCCCATTCATCCGGCTGAACGCGCACCCTCGCCGGCTTCCACTGCTCGGGCGAGCCGCTAGGATTGCTCTGCCCCACCGGTCCCGTTCCAAGCCAGCTACCTGCTTGAAACTGCACAATATGCTCACAAGCACCCTGTTCTTCACATGTAGAGGCAAGAAAGAGGCAGAATCGGTCTAATTCGGCCAGTCTGACAGTAAATGTGGTGGAGAGCAAAACAGCCGTTTCAGAGCGATAGGATGCTTTTTTGCACATTTCGACTTAAAAAGGCCCTGTCCTCACTGAATATTGAGCTGCAATGTGTGATTTGGATCAGGTTTTATCATTACAAGCTCGCATGGGATGTGTAATGAGGGAAAAAGCATGATTTTTATCCTCCACGAGAGGGGCCCTGACAGCGCCCCATTCATCCGGCTGAACGCGCACCCTCGCCGGCTTCCACTGCTCGGGCGAGCCGCTAGGATTGCTCTGCCCCACCGGTCCCGTTCCAAGGCAGCTACCTGCGTGAAACTGCACAATATGCTCACAAGCACCCTGTTCTTCACATGTAGAGGCAAGAAAGAGGCAGAATCGGTCTAATTCGGCCAGTCTGACAGTAAATGTGGTGGAGAGCAAAACAGCCGTTTCAGAGCGATAGGATGCTTTTTTGCACATTTCGACTTAAAAAGGCCCTGTCCTCACTGAATATTGAGCTGCAATGTGTGATTTGGATGAGGTTTTATCATTAAAAGCTCGCATGGGATGTGTAATGAGGGAAAAAGCATGATTTTTATCCTCCACGAGAGGGGCCCTGACAGCGCCCCATTCATCCGGCTGAACGCGCACCCTCGCCGGCTTCCACTGCTCGGGCGAGCCGCTAGGATTGCTCTGCCCCACCGGTCCCGTTCCAAGCCAGCTACCTGCTTGAAACTGCACAATATGCTCACAAGCACCCTGTTCTTCACATGTAGAGGCAAGAAAGAGGCAGAATCGGTCTAATTCGGCCAGTCTGACAGTAAATGTGGTGGAGAGCAAAACAGCCGTTTCAGAGCGATAGGATGCTTTTTTGCACATTTCGACTTAAAAAGGCCCTGTCCTCACTGAATATTGAGCTGCAATGTGTGATTTGGATGAGGTTTTATCATTACATGCTCGCATGAGATGTGTAATGAGGGAAAAAGCATGATTTTTATCCTCCACGAGAGGGGCCCTGACAGCGCCCCATTCATCCGGCTGAACGAGCACCCTCGCCGGCTTCCACTGCTCGGGCGAGCCGCTAGGATTACTCTGCCCCACCGGTCCCGTTCCAAGGCAGCTACCTGCGTGAAACTGCACAATATGCTCACAAGCACCCTGTTCTTCACATGTAGAGGCAAGAAAGAGGCAGAATCGGTCTAATTCGGCCAGTCTGACAGTAAATGTGGTGGAGAGCAAAACAGCCGTTTCAGAGCGATAGGATGCTTTTTTGCACATTTCGACTTAAAAAGGCCCTGTCCTCACTGAATATTGAGCTGCAATGTGTGATTTGGATGAGGTTTTATCATTACAAGCTCGCATGGGATGTGTAATGAGGGAAAAAGCATGATTTTTATCCTCCACGAGAGGGGCCCTGACAGCGCCCCATTCATCCGGCTGAACGCGCACCCTCGCCGGCTTCCACTGCTCGGGCGAGCCGCTAGGATTGCTCTGCCCCACCGGTCCCGTTCCAAGCCAGCTACCTGCTTGAAACTGCACAATATGCTCACAAGCACCCTGTTCTTCACATGTAGAGGCAAGAAAGAGGCAGAATCGGTCTAATTCGGCCAGTCTGACAGTAAATGTGGTGGAGAGCAAAACAGCCGTTTCAGAGCGATAGGATGCTTTTTTGCACATTTCGACTTAAAAAGGCCCTGTCCTCACTGAATATTGAGCTGCAATGTGTGATTTGGATGAGGTTTTATCATTACAAGCTCGCATGGGATGTGTAATGAGGGAAAAAGCATGATTTTTATCCTCCACGAGAGGGGCCCTGACAGCGCCCCATTCATCCGGCTGAACGCGCACCCTCGCCGGCTTCCACTGCTCGGGCGAGCCGCTAGGATTGCTCTGCCCCACCGGTCCCGTTCCGAGCCAGCTACCTGCGTGAAACTGCACAATATGCTCACAAGCACCCTGTTCTTCACATGTAGAGGCAAGAAAGAGGCAGAATCGGTCTAATTCGGCCAGTCTGACAGTAAATGTGGTGGAG
This sequence comes from Chelon labrosus, assembly GCF_963514085.1. Classification (NCBI taxonomy): domain Eukaryota; kingdom Metazoa; phylum Chordata; class Actinopteri; order Mugiliformes; family Mugilidae; genus Chelon; species Chelon labrosus. The sequence continues at coordinate 35,906 of NW_028181791.1, read as the reverse complement.
AGCAAAACAGCCGTTTCAGAGCGATAGGATGCTGTTTTGCACATTTCGACTTAAAAAGGCCCTGTCCTCACTGAATATTGAGCTGCAATGTGTGATTTGGATCAGGTTTTATCATTACAAGCTCGCATGGGATGTGTAATGAGGGAAAAAGCATGATTTTTATCCTCCACGAGAGGGGCCCTGACAGCGCCCCATTCATCCGGCTGAACGCGCACCCTCGCCGGCTTCCACTGCTCGGGCGAGCCGCTAGGATTGCTCTGCCCCACCGGTCCCGTTCCAAGCCAGCTACCTGCTTGAAACTGCACAATATGCTCACAAGCACCCTGTTCTTCACATGTAGAGGCAAGAAAGAGGCAGAATCGGTCTAATTCGGCCAGTCTGACAGTAAATGTGGTGGAGAGCAAAACAGCCGTTTCAGAGCGATAGGATGCTTTTTTGCACATTTCGACTTAAAAAGGCCCTGTCCTCACTGAATATTGAGCTGCAATGTGTGATTTGGATGAGGTTTTATCATTACAAGCTCGCATGGGATGTGTAATGAGGGAAAAAGCATGATTTTTATCCTCCACGAGAGGGGCCCTGACAGCGCCCCATTCATCCGGCTGAACGCGCACCCTCGCCGGCTTCCACTGCTCGGGCGAGCCGCTAGGATTGCTCTGCCCCACCGGTCCCGTTCCAAGGCAGCTACCTGCGTGAAACTGCACAATATGCTCACAAGCACCCTGTTCTTCACATGTAGAGGCAAGAAAGAGGCAGAATCGGTCTAATTCGGCCAGTCTGACAGTAAATGTGGTGGAGAGCAAAACAGCCGTTTCAGAGCGATAGGATGCTTTTTTGCACATTTCGACTTAAAAAGGCCCTGTCCTCACTGAATATTGAGCTGCAATGTGTGATTTGGATGAGGTTTTATCATTAAAAGCTCGCATGGGATGTGTAATGAGGGAAAAAGCATGATTTTTATCCTCCACGAGAGGGGCCCTGACAGCGCCCCATTCATCCGGCTGAACGCGCACCCTCGCCGGCTTCCACTGCTCGGGCGAGCCGCTAGGATTGCTCTGCCCCACCGGTCCCGTTCCAAGCCAGCTACCTGCTTGAAACTGCACAATATGCTCACAAGCACCCTGTTCTTCACATGTAGAGGCAAGAAAGAGGCAGAATCGGTCTAATTCGGCCAGTCTGACAGTAAATGTGGTGGAGAGCAAAACAGCCGTTTCAGAGCGATAGGATGCTGTTTTGCACATTTCGACTTAAAAAGGCCCTGTCCTCACTGAATATTGAGCTGCAATGTGTGATTTGGATGAGGTTTTATCATTACAAGCTCGCATGGGATGTGTAATGAGGGAAAAAGCATGATTTTTATCCTCCACGAGAGGGGCCCTGACAGCGCCCCATTCATCCGGCTGAACGCGCACCCTCGCCGGCTTCCACTGCTCGGGCGAGCCGCTAGGATTGCTCTGCCCCACCGGTCCCGTTCCAAGGCAGCTACCTGCGTGAAACTGCACAATATGCTCACAAGCACCCTGTTCTTCACATGTAGAGGCGAGAAAGAGGCAGAATCGGTCTAATTCGGCCAGTCTGACAGTAAATGTGGTGGAGAGCAAAACAGCCGTTTCAGAGCGATAGGATGCTTTTTTGCACATTTCGACTTAAAAAGGCCCTGTCCTCACTGAATATTGAGCTGCAATGTGTGATTTGGATGAGGTTTTATCATTACAAGCTCGCATGGGATGTGTAATGAGGGAAAAAGCATGATTTTTATCCTCCACGAGAGGGGCCCTGACAGCGCCCCATTCATCCGGCTGAACGCGCACCCTCGCCGGCTTCCACTGCTGGGGCGAGCCGCTAGGATTGCTCTGCCCCACCGGTCCCGTTCCAAGCCAGCTACCTGCGTGAAACTGCACAATATGCTCACAAGCACCCTGTTCTTCACATGTAGAGGCAAGAAAGAGGCAGAATCGGTCTTATTCGGCCAGTCTGACAGTAAATGTGGTGGAGAGCAAAACAGCCGTTTCAGAGCGAGAGGATGCTTTTTTGCACATTTCGACTTAAAAAGGCCCTGTCCTCACTGAATATTGAGCTGCAATGTGTGATTTGGATGAGGTTTTATCATTACATGCTCGCATGGGATGTGTAATGAGGGAAAAAGCATGATTTTTATCCTCCACGAGAGGGGCCCTGACAGCGCCCCATTCATCCGGCTGAACGCGCACCCTCGCCGGCTTCCACTGCTCGGGCGAGCCGCTAGGATTACTCTGCCCCACCGGTCCCGTTCCAAGGCAGCTACCTGCGTGAAACTGCACAATATGCTCACAAGCACCCTGTTCTTCACATGTAGAGGCAAGAAAGAGGCAGAATCGGTCTAATTCGGCCAGTCTGACAGTAAATGTGGTGGAGAGCAAAACAGCCGTTTCAGAGCGATAGGATGCTTTTTTGCACATTTCGACTTAAAAAGGCCCTGTCCTCACTGAATATTGAGCTGCAATGTGTGATTTGGATGAGGTTTTATCATTACAAGCTCGCATGGGATGTGTAATGAGGGAAAAAGCATGATTTTTATCCTCCACGAGAGGGGCCCTGACAGCGCCCCATTCATCCGGCTGAACGCGCACCCTCGCCGGCTTCCACTGCTCGGGCGAGCCGCTAGGATTGCTCTGCCCCACCGGTCCCGTTCCAAGCCAGCTACCTGCTTGAAACTGCACAATATGCTCACAAGCACCCTGTTCTTCACATGTAGAGGCAAGAAAGAGGCAGAATCGGTCTAATTCGGCCAGTCTGACAGTAAATGTGGTGGAGAGCAAAACAGCCGTTTCAGAGCGATAGGATGCTTTTTTGCACATTTCGACTTAAAAAGGCCCTGTCCTCACTGAATATTGAGCTGCAATGTGTGATTTGGATGAGGTTTTATCATTACAAGCTCGCATGGGATGTGTAATGAGGGAAAAAGCATGATTTTTATCCTCCACGAGAGGGGCCCTGACAGCGCCCCATTCATCCGGCTGAACGCGCACCCTCGCCGGCTTCCACTGCTCGGGCGAGCCGCTAGGATTGCTCTGCCCCACCGGTCCCGTTCCAAGCCAGCTACCTGCTTGAAACTGCACAATATGCTCACAAGCACCCTGTTCTTCACATGTAGAGCCGAGAAAGAGGCAGAATCGGTCTAATTCGGCCAGTCTGACAGTAAATGTGGTGGAGAGCAAAACAGCCGTTTCAGAGCGATAGGATGCTTTTTTGCACATTTCGACTTAAAAAGGCCCTGTCCTCACTGAATATTGAGCTGCAATGTGTGATTTGGATGAGGTTTTATCATTACAAGCTCGCATGGGATGTGTAATGAGGGAAAAAGCATGATTTTTATCCTCCACGAGAGGGGCCCTGACAGCGCCCCATTCATCCGGCTGAACGCGCACCCTCGCCGGCTTCCACTGCTCGGGCGAGCCGCTAGGATTGCTCTGCCCCACCGGTCCCGTTCCAAGCCAGCTACCTGCGTGAAACTGCACAATATGCTCACAAGCACCCTGTTCTTCACATGTAGAGGCAAGAAAGAGGCAGAATCGGTCTAATTCGGCCAGTCTGACAGTAAATGTGGTGGAGAGCAAAACAGCCGTTTCAGAGCGATAGGATGCTTTTTTGCACATTTCGACTTAAAAAGGCCCTGTCCTCACTGAATATTGAGCTGCAATGTGTGATTTGGATGAGGTTTTATCATTACAAGCTCGCATGGGATGTGTAATGAGGGAAAAAGCATGATTTTTATCCTCCACGAGAGGGGCCCTGACAGCGCCCCATTCATCCGGCTGAACGCGCACCCTCGCCGGCTTCCACTGCTGGGGCGAGCCGCTAGGATTGCTCTGCCCCACCGGTCCCGTTCCAAGGCAGCTACCTGCTTGAAACTGCACAATATGCTCACAAGCACCCTGTTCTTCACATGTAGAGGCAAGAAAGAGGCAGAATCGGTCTAATTCGGCCAGTCTGACAGTAAATGTGGTGGAGAGCAAAACAGCCGTTTCAGAGCGATAGGATGCTTTTTTGCACATTTCGACTTAAAAAGGCCCTGTCCTCACTGAATATTGAGCTGCAATGTGTGATTTGGATGAGGTTTTATCATTACAAGCTCGCATGGGATGTGTAATGAGGGAAAAAGCATGATTTTTATCCTCCACGAGAGGGGCCCTGACAGCGCCCCATTCATCCGGCTGAACGCGCACCCTCGCCGGCTTCCACTGCTGGGGCGAGCCGCTAGGATTGCTCTGCCCCACCGGTCCCGTTCCAAGGCAGCTACCTGCTTGAAACTGCACAATATGCTCACAAGCACCCTGTTCTTCACATGTAGAGGCAAGAAAGAGGCAGAATCGGTCTAATTCGGCCAGTCTGACAGTAAATGTGGTGGAGAGCAAAACAGCCGTTTCAGAGCGATAGGATGCTTTTTTGCACATTTCGACTTAAAAAGGCCCTGTCCTCACTGAATATTGAGCTGCAATGTGTGATTTGGATGAGGTTTTATCATTACAAGCTCGCATGGGATGTGTAATGAGGGAAAAAGCATGATTTTTATCCTCCACGAGAGGGGCCCTGACAGCGCCCCATTCATCCGGCTGAACGCGCACCCTCGCCGGCTTCCACTGCTCGGGCGAGCCGCTAGGATTGCTCTGCCCCACCGGTCCCGTTCCAAGGCAGCTACCTGCGTGAAACTGCACAATATGCTCACAAGCACCCTGTTCTTCACATGTAGAGGCAAGAAAGAGGCAGAATCGGTCTAATTCGGCCAGTCTGAAAGTAAATGTGGTGGAGAGCAAAACAGCCGTTTCAGAGCGATAGGATGCTTTTTTGCACATTTCGACTTAAAAAGGCCCTGTCCTCACTGAATATTGAGCTGCAATGTGTGATTTGGATGAGGTTTTATCATTACAAGCTCGCATGGGATGTGTAATGAGGGAAAAAGCATGATTTTTATCCTCCACGAGAGGGGCCCTGACAGCGCCCCATTCATCCGGCTGAACGCGCACCCTCGCCGGCTTCCACTGCTCGGGCGAGCCGCTAGGATTGCTCTGCCCCACCGGTCCCGTTCCAAGCCAGCTACCTGCGTGAAACTGCACAATATGCTCACAAGCACCCTGTTCTTCACATGTAGAGGCGAGAAAGAGGCAGAATCGGTCTAATTCGGCCAGTCTGACAGTAAATGTGGTGGAGAGCAAAACAGCCGTTTCAGAGCGATAGGATGCTTTTTTGCACATTTCGACTTAAAAAGGCCCTGTCCTCACTGAATATTGAGCTGCAATGTGTGATTTGGATGAGGTTTTATCATTACAAGCTCGCATGGGATGTGTAATGAGGGAAAAAGCATGATTTTTATCCTCCACGAGAGGGGCCCTGACAGCGCCCCATTCATCCGGCTGAACGCGCACCCTCGCCGGCTTCCACTGCTCGGGCGAGCCGCTAGGATTGCTCTGCCCCACCGGTCCCGTTCCAAGCCAGCTACCTGCGTGAAACTGCACAATATGCTCACAAGCACCCTGTTCTTCACATGTAGAGGCAAGAAAGAGGCAGAATCGGTCTAATTCGGCCAGTCTGACAGTAAATGTGGTGGAGAGCAAAACAGCCGTTTCAGAGCGATAGGATGCTTTTTTGCACATTTCGACTTAAAAAGGCCCTGTCCTCACTGAATATTGAGCTGCAATGTGTGATTTGGATGAGGTTTTATCATTACAAGCTCGCATGGGATGTGTAATGAGGGAAAAAGCATGATTTTTATCCTCCACGAGAGGGGCCCTGACAGCGCCCCATTCATCCGGCTGAACGCGCACCCTCGCCGGCTTCCACTGCTCGGGCGAGCCGCTAGGATTGCTCTGCCCCACCGGTCCCGTTCCAAGCCAGCTACCTGCTTGAAACTGCACAATATGCTCACAAGCACCCTGTTCTTCACATGTAGAGGCGAGAAAGAGGCAGAATCGGTCTAATTCGGCCAGTCTGACAGTAAATGTGGTGGAGAGCAAAACAGCCGTTTCAGAGCGATAGGATGCTTTTTTGCACATTTCGACTTAAAAAGGCCCTGTCCTCACTGAATATTGAGCTGCAATGTGTGATTTGGATGAGGTTTTATCATTACAAGCTCGCATGGGATGTGTAATGAGGGAAAAAGCATGATTTTTATCCTCCACGAGAGGGGCCCTGACAGCGCCCCATTCATCCGGCTGAACGCGCACCCTCGCCGGCTTCCACTGCTGGGGCGAGCCGCTAGGATTGCTCTGCCCCACCGGTCCCGTTCCAAGGCAGCTACCTGCTTGAAACTGCACAATATGCTCACAAGCACCCTGTTCTTCACATGTAGAGGCAAGAAAGAGGCAGAATCGGTCTAATTCGGCCAGTCTGACAGTAAATGTGGTGGAGAGCAAAACAGCCGTTTCAGAGCGATAGGATGCTTTTTTGCACATTTCGACTTAAAAAGGCCCTGTCCTCACTGAATATTGAGCTGCAATGTGTGATTTGGATGAGGTTTTATCATTACAAGCTCGCATGGGATGTGTAATGAGGGAAAAAGCATGATTTTTATCCTCCACGAGAGGGGCCCTGACAGCGCCCCATTCATCCGGCTGAACGCGCACCCTCGCCGGCTTCCACTGCTCGGGCGAGCCGCTAGGATTGCTCTGCCCCACCGGTCCCGTTCCAAGCCAGCTACCTGCTTGAAACTGCACAATATGCTCACAAGCACCCTGTTCTTCACATGTAGAGGCAAGAAAGAGGCAGAATCGGTCTAATTCGGCCAGTCTGACAGTAAATGTGGTGGAGAGCAAAACAGCCGTTTCAGAGCGATAGGATGCTTTTTTGCACATTTCGACTTAAAAAGGCCCTGTCCTCACTGAATATTGAGCTGCAATGTGTGATTTGGATGAGGTTTTATCATTACAAGCTCGCATGGGATGTGTAATGAGGGAAAAAGCATGATTTTTATCCTCCACGAGAGGGGCCCTGACAGCGCCCCATTCATCCGGCTGAACGCGCACCCTCGCCGGCTTCCACTGCTCGGGCGAGCCGCTAGGATTGCTCTGCCCCACCGGTCCCGTTCCAAGGCAGCTACCTGCGTGAAACTGCACAATATGCTCACAAGCACCCTGTTCTTCACATGTAGAGGCAAGAAAGAGGCAGAATCGGTCTAATTCGGCCAGTCTGACAGTAAATGTGGTGGAGAGCAAAACAGCCGTTTCAGAGCGATAGGATGCTTTTTTGCACATTTCGACTTAAAAAGGCCCTGTCCTCACTGAATATTGAGCTGCAATGTGTGATTTGGATGAGGTTTTATCATTACAAGCTCGCATGGGATGTGTAATGAGGGAAAAAGCATGATTTTTATCCTCCACGAGAGGGGCCCTGACAGCGCCCCATTCATCCGGCTGAACGCGCACCCTCGCCGGCTTCCACTGCTCGGGCGAGCCGCTAGGATTGCTCTGCCCCACCGGTCCCGTTCCAAGCCAGCTACCTGCTTGAAACTGCACAATATGCTCACAAGCACCCTGTTCTTCACATGTAGAGGCGAGAAAGAGGCAGAATCGGTCTAATTCGGCCAGTCTGACAGTAAATGTGGTGGAGAGCAAAACAGCCGTTTCAGAGCGATAGGATGCTTTTTTGCACATTTCGACTTAAAAAGGCCCTGTCCTCACTGAATATTGAGCTGCAATGTGTGATTTGGATGAGGTTTTATCATTACAAGCTCGCATGGGATGTGTAATGAGGGAAAAAGCATGATTTTTATCCTCCACGAGAGGGGCCCTGACAGCGCCCCATTCATCCGGCTGAACGCGCACCCTCGCCGGCTTCCACTGCTGGGGCGAGCCGCTAGGATTGCTCTGCCCCACCGGTCCCGTTCCAAGGCAGCTACCTGCTTGAAACTGCACAATATGCTCACAAGCACCCTGTTCTTCACATGTAGAGGCAAGAAAGAGGCAGAATCGGTCTAATTCGGCCAGTCTGACAGTAAATGTGGTGGAGAGCAAAACAGCCGTTTCCGAGCGATAGGATGCTTTTTTGCACATTTCGACTTAAAAAGGCCCTGTCCTCACTGAATATTGAGCTGCAATGTGTGATTTGGATGAGGTTTTATCATTACAAGCTCGCATGGGATGTGTAATGAGGGAAAAAGCATGATTTTTATCCTCCACGAGAGGGGCCCTGACAGCGCCCCATTCATCCGGCTGAACGCGCACCCTCGCCGGCTTCCACTGCTGGGGCGAGCCGCTAGGATTGCTCTGCCCCACCGGTCCCCGTTCCAAGGCAGCTACCTGCTTGAAACTGCACAATATGCTCACAAGCACCGTGTTCTTCACATGTAGAGGCAAGAAAGAGGCAGAATCGGTCTAATTCGGCCAGTCTGACAGTAAATGTGGTGGAGAGCAAAAACAGCCGTTTCAGAGCGATAGGATGCTTTTTTGCACATTTCGACTTAAAAAGGCCCTGTCCTCACTGAATATTGAGCTGCAATGTGTGATTTGGATGAGGTTTTTATCATTACAAGCTCGCATGGGATGTGTAATGAGGGAAAAAAGCATGATTTTTATCCTCCACGAGAGGGGCCCTGACAGCGCCCCATTCATCCGGCTGAACGCGCACCCTCGCCGGCTTCCACTGCTCGGGCGAGCCGCTAGGATTGCTCTGCCCCACCGGTCCCGTTCCAAGCCAGCTACCTGCTTGAAACTGCACAATATGCTCACAAGCACCCTGTTCTTCACATGTAGAGGCAAGAAAGAGGCAGAATCGGTCTAATTCGGCCAGTCTGACAGTAAATGTGGTGGAGAGCAAAACAGCCGTTTCAGAGCGATAGGATGCTTTTTTGCACATTTCGACTTAAAAAGGCCCTGTCCTCACTGAATATTGAGCTGCAATGTGTGATTTGGATGAGGTTTTATCATTACAAGCTCGCATGGGATGTGTAATGAGGGAAAAAGCATGATTTTTATCCTCCACGAGAGGGGCCCTGACAGCGCCCCATTCATCCGGCTGAACGCGCACCCTCGCCGGCTTCCACTGCTCGGGCGAGCCGCTAGGATTGCTCTGCCCCACCGGTCCCGTTCCAAGCCAGCTACCTGCTTGAAACTGCACAATATGCTCACAAGCACCCTGTTCTTCACATGTAGAGGCGAGAAAGAGGCAGAATCGGTCTAATTCGGCCAGTCTGACAGTAAATGTGGTGGAGAGCAAAACAGCCGTTTCAGAGCGATAGGATGCTTTTTTGCACATTTCAACTTAAAAAGGCCCTGTCCTCACTGAATATTGAGCTGCAATGTGTGATTTGGATGAGGTTTTATCATTACAAGCCCGCATGGGATGTGTAATGAGGGAAAAAGCATGATTTTTATCCTCCACGAGAGGGGCCCTGACAGCGCCCCATTCATCCGGCTGAACGCGCACCCTCGCCGGCTTCCACTGCTCGGGCGAGCCGCTAGGATTGCTCTGCCCCACCGGTCCCGTTCCAAGGCAGCTACCTGCTTGAAACTGCACAATATGCTCACAAGCACCCTGTTCTTCACATGTAGAGGCAAGAAAGAGGCAGAATCGGTCTAATTCGGCCAGTCTGACAGTAAATGTGGTGGAGAGCAAAACAGCCGTTTCAGAGCGATAGGATGCTTTTTTTGCACATTTCGACTTAAAAAGGCCCTATCCTCACTGAATATTGAGCTGCAATGTGTGATTTGGATGAGGTTTTATCATTAAAAGCTCGCATGGGATGTGTAATGAGGGAAAAAGCATGATTTTTATCCTCCACGAGAGGGGCCCTGACAGCGGCCCCATTCATCCGGCTGAACGCGCACCTTCGCCGGCTTCCACTGCTCGGGCGAGCCGCTAGGATTGCTCTGCCCCACCGGTCCCGTTCCAAGGCAGCTACCTGCTTGAAACTGCACAATATGCTCACAAGCACCCTGTTCTTCACATGTAGAGGCAAGAAAGAGGCAGAATCGGTCTAATTCGGCCAGTCTGACAGTAAATGTGGTGGAGAGCAAAACAGCCGTTTCAGAGCGATAGGATGCTGTTTTGCACATTTCGACTTAAAAAGGCCCTGTCCTCACTGAATATTGAGCTGCAATGTGTGATTTGGATGAGGTTTTATCATTAAAAGCTCGCATGGATGTGTAATGCAGGGAAAAAGCATGATTTTTATCCTCCACGAGAGGGGCCCTGACAGCGCCCCATTCATCCGGCTGAACGCGCACCCTCGCCGGCTTCCACTGCTCGGGCGAGCCTCTAGGATTGCTCTGCCCCACCGGTCCCCGTTCCAAGGCAGCTACCTGCGTGAAACTGCACAATATGCTCACAAGCACCCTGTTCTTCACATGTAGAGGCAAGAAAGAGGCAGAATCGGTCTAATTCGGCCAGTCTGACAGTAAATGTGGTGGAGAGCAAAACAGCCGTTTCAGAGCGATAGGATGCTTTTTTGCACATTTCGACTTAAAAAGGCCCTGTCCTCACTGAATATTGAGCTGCAATGTGTGATTTGGATGAGGTTTTATCATTACAAGCTCGCATGGGATGTGTAATGAGGGAAAAAGCATGATTTTTATCCTCCACGAGAGGGGCCCTGACAGCGCCCCATTCATCCGGCTGAACGCGCACCCTCGCCGGCTTCCACTGCTCGGGCGAGCCGCTAGATTGCTCTGCCCCACCGGTCCCGTTCCAAGCCAGCTACCTGCGTGAAACTGCACAATATGCTCACAAGCACCCTGTTCTTCACATGTAGAGGCAAGAAAGAGGCAGAATCGGTCTAATTCGGCCAGTCTGACAGTAAATGTGGTGGAGAGCAAAACAGCCGTTTCAGAGCGATAGGATGCTTTTTTGCACATTTCGACTTAAAAAGGCCCTGTCCTCACTGAATATTGAGCTGCAATGTGTGATTTGGATGAGGTTTTATCATTACAAGCTCGCATGGGATGTGTAATGAGGGAAAAAGCATGATTTTTATCCTCCACGAGAGGGGCCCTGACAGCGCCCCATTCATCCGGCTGAACGCGCACCCTCGCCGGCTTCCACTGCTCGGGCGAGCCGCTAGGATTGCTCTGCCCCACCGGTCCCGTTCCAAGCCAGCTACCTGCGTGAAACTGCACAATATGCTCACAAGCACCCTGTTCTTCACATGTAGAGGCAAGAAAGAGGCAGAATCGGTCTAATTCGGCCAGTCTGACAGTAAATGTGGTGGAGAGCAAAACAGCCGTTTCAGAGCGAGAGGATGCTTTTTTGCACATTTCGACTTAAAAAGGCCCTGTCCTCACTGAATATTGAGCTGCAATGTGTGATTTGGATGAGGTTTTATCATTACATGCTCGCATGGGATGTGTAATGAGGGAAAAAGCATGATTTTTATCCTCCACGAGAGGGGCCCTGACAGCGCCCCATTCATCCGGCTGAACGCGCACCCTCGCCGGCTTCCACTGCTCGGGCGAGCCGCTAGGATTGCTCTGCCCCACCGGTCCCGTTCCAAGCCAGCTACCTGCTTGAAACTGCACAATATGCTCACAAGCACCCTGTTCTTCACATGTAGAGGCAAGAAAGAGGCAGAATCGGTCTAATTCGGCCAGTCTGACAGTAAATGTGGTGGAGAGCAAAACAGCCCGTTTCAGAGCGATAGGATGCTTTTTTGCACATTTCGACTTAAAAAGGCCCTGTCCTCACTGAATATTGAGCTGCAATGTGTGATTTGGATGAGGTTTTATCATTACAAGCTCGCATGGGATGTGTAATGAGGGAAAAAGCATGATTTTTATCCTCCACGAGAGGGGCCCTGACAGCGCCCCATTCATCCGGCTGAACGCGCACCCTCGCCGGCTTCCACTGCTCGGGCGAGCCGCTAGGATTGCTCTGCCCCACCGGTCCCGTTCCAAGCCAGCTACCTGCTTGAAACTGCACAATATGCTCACAAGCACCCTGTTCTTCCACATGTAGAGGCGAGAAAGAGGCAGAATCGGTCTAATTCGGCCAGTCCTGACAGTAAATGTGGTGGAGAGCAAAAACAGCCGTTTCAGAGCGATAGGATGCTTTTTTGCACATTTCGACTTAAAAAAGGCCCTGTCCTCACTGAATATTGAGCTGCAATGTGTGATTTGGATGAGGTTTTTATCATTACAAGCTCGCATAATGAGGGAAAAAGCATGATTTTTATCCTCCACGAGAGGGGCCCTGACAGCGCCCCATTCATCCGGCTGAACGCGCACCCTCGCCGGCTTCCACTGCTCGGGCGAGCCGCTAGGATTGCTCTGCCCCACCGGTCCCGTTCCAAGCCAGCTACCTGCATGAAACTGCACAATATGCTCACAAGCACCCTGTTCTTCACATGTAGAGGCAAGAAAGAGGCAGAATCGGTCTAATTCGGCCAGTCTGACAGTAAATGTGGTGGAGAGCAAAACAGCCGTTTCAGAGCGATAGGATGCATTTTTGCACATTTCGACTTAAAAAGGCCCTGTCCTCACTGAATATTGAGCTGCAATGTGTGATTTGGATGAGGTTTTATCATTACAAGCTCGCATGGGATGTGTAATGAGGGAAAAAGCATGATTTTTATCCTCCACGAGAGGGGCCCTGACAGCGCCCCATTCATCCGGCTGAACGCGCACCCTCGCCGGCTTCCACTGCTCGGGCGAGCCGCTATGATTGCTCTGCCCCACCGGTCCCGTTCCAAGCCAGCTACCTGCTTGAAACTGCACAATATGCTCACAAGCACCCTGTTCTTCACATGTAGAGGCAAGAAAGAGGCAGAATCGGTCTAATTCGGCCAGTCTGACAGTAAATGTGGTGGAGAGCAAAACAGCCGTTTCAGAGCGATAGGATGCTTTTTTGCACATTTCGACTTAAAAAGGCCCTGTCCTCACTGAATATTGAGCTGCAATGTGTGATTTGGATGAGGTTTTATCATTACAAGCTCGCATGGGATGTGTAATGAGGGAAAAAGCATGATTTTTATCCTCCACGAGAGGGGCCCTGACAGCGCCCCATTCATCCGGCTGAACGCGCACCCTCGCCGGCTTCCACTGCTCGGGCGAGCCGCTAGGATTGCTCTGCCCCACCGGTCCCGTTCCAAGCCAGCTACCTGCGTGAAACTGCACAATATGCTCACAAGCACCCTGTTCTTCACATGTAGAGGCAAGAAAGAGGCAGAATCGGTCTAATTCGGCCAGTCTGACAGTAAATGTGGTGGAGAGCAAAACAGCCGTTTCAGAGCGATAGGATGCTTTTTTGCAAATTTCGACTTAAAAAGGCCCTGTCCTCACTGAATATTGAGCTGCAATGTGTGATTTGGGTGAGGTTTTATCATTACAAGCTCGCATGGGATGTGTAATGAGGGAAAAAGCATGATTTTTATCCTCCACGAGAGGGGCCCTGACAGCGCCCCATTCATCCGGCTGAACGCGCACCCTCGCCGGCTTCCACTGCTCGGGCGAGCCGCTAGGATTGCTCTGCCCCACCGGTCCCGTTCCAAGCCAGCTACCTGCGTGAAACTGCACAATATGCTCACAAGCACCCTGTTCTTCACATGTAGAGGCAAGAAAGAGGCAGAATCGGTCTAATTCGGCCAGTCTGACAGTAAATGTGGTGGAGAGCAAAACAGCCGTTTCAGAGCGATAGGATGCTTTTTTGCACATTTCGACTTAAAAAGGCCCTGTCCTCACTGAATATTGAGCTGCAATGTGTGATTTGGATGAGGTTTTATCATTACAAGCTCGCATGGGATGTGTAATGAGGGAAAAAGCATGATTTTTATCCTCCACGAGAGGGGCCCTGACAGCGCCCCATTCATCCGGCTGAACGCGCACCCTCGCCGGCTTCCACTGCTCGGGCGAGCCGCTAGGATTGCTCTGCCCCACCGGTCCCGTTCCAAGCCAGCTACCTGCGTGAAACTGCACAATATGCTCAGAAGCACCCTGTTCTTCACATGTAGAGGCAAGAAAGAGGCAGAATCGGTCTAATTCGGCCAGTCTGACAGTAAATGTGGTGGAGAGCAAAACAGCCGTTTCAGAGCGATAGGATGCTTTTTTGCACATTTCGACTTAAAAAGGCCCTGTCCTCACTGAATATTGAGCTGCAATGTGTGATTTGGATGAGGTTTTATCATTACAAGCTCGCATGGGATGTGTAATGAGGGAAAAAGCATGATTTTTATCCTCCACGAGAGGGGCCCTGACAGCGCCCCATTCATCCGGCTGAACGCGCACCCTCGCCGGCTTCCACTGCTCGGGCGAGCCGCTAGGATTGCTCTGCCCCACCGGTCCCGTTCCAAGCCAGCTACCTGCTTGAAACTGCACAATATGCTCACAAGCACCCTGTTCTTCACATGTAGAGGCAAGAAAGAGGCAGAATCGGTCTAATTCGGCCAGTCTGACAGTAAATGTGGTGGAGAGCAAAACAGCCGTTTCAGAGCGATAGGATGCTTTTTTGCACATTTCGACTTAAAAAGGCCCTGTCCTCACTGAATATTGAGCTGCAATGTGTGATTTGGGTGAGGTTTTATCATTACAAGCTCGCATGGGATGTGTAATGAGGGAGAAAGCATGATTTTTATCCTCCACGAGAGGGGCCCTGACAGCGCCCCATTCATCCGGCTGAACGCGCACCCTCGCCGGCTTCCACTGCTCGGGCGAGCCGCTAGGATTGCTCTGCCCCACCGGTCCCGTTCCAAGCCAGCTACCTGCGTGAAACTGCACAATATGCTCACAAGCACCCTGTTCTTCACATGTAGAGGCAAGAAAGAGGCAGAATCGGTCTAATTCGGCCAGTCTGACAGTAAATGTGGTGGAGAGCAAAACAGCCGTTTCAGAGCGATAGGATGCATTTTTGCACATTTCGACTTAAAAAGGCCCTGTCCTCACTGAATATTGAGCTGCAATGTGTAATTTGGATGAGGTTTTATCATTACAAGCTCGCATGGGATGTGTAATGAGGGAAAAAGCATGATTTTTATCCTCCACGAGAGGGGCCCTGACAGCGCCCCATTCATCCGGCTGAACGCGCACCCTCGCCGGCTTCCACTGCTCGGGCGAGCCGCTAGGATTGCTCTGCCCCACCGGTCCCGTTCCAAGCCAGCTACCTGCGTGAAACTGCACAATATGCTCACAAGCACCCTGTTCTTCACATGTAGAGGCAAGAAAGAGGCAGAATCGGTCTAATTCGGCCAGTCTGACAGTAAATGTGGTGGAGAGCAAAACAGCCGTTTCAGAGCGATAGGATGCTTTTTTGCACATTTCGACTTAAAAAGGCCCTGTCCTCACTGAATATTGAGCTGCAATGTAAGATTTGGATGAGGTTTTATCATTACAAGCTCGCATGGGATGTGTAATGAGGGAAAAAGCATGATTTTTATCCTCCACGAGAGGGGCCCTGACAGCGCCCCATTCATCCGGCTGAACGCGCACCCTCGCCGGCTTCCACTGCTCGGGCGAGCCGCTAGGATTGCTCTGCCCCACCGGTCCCGTTCCAAGCCAGCTACCTGCTTGAAACTGCACAATATGCTCACAAGCACCCTGTTCTTCACATGTAGAGGCAAGAAAGAGGCAGAATCGGTCTAATTCGGCCAGTCTGACAGTAAATGTGGTGGAGAGCAAAACAGCCGTTTCAGAGCGATAGGATGCTTTTTTGCACATTTCGACTTAAAAAGGCCCTGTCCTCACTGAATATTGAGCTGCAATGTGTGATTTGGGTGAGGTTTTATCATTACAAGCTCGCATGGGATGTGTAATGAGGGAAAAAGCATGATTTTTATCCTCCACGAGAGGGGCCCTGACAGCGCCCCATTCATCCGGCTGAACGCGCACCCTCGCCGGCTTCCACTGCTCGGGCGAGCCGCTAGGATTGCTCTGCCCCACCGGTCCCGTTCCAAGCCAGCTACCTGCTTGAAACTGCACAATATGCTCACAAGCACCCTGTTCTTCACATGTAGAGGCAAGAAAGAGGCAGAATCGGTCTAATTCGGCCAGGATGACAGTAAATGTGGTGGAGAGCAAAACAGCCGTTTCAGAGCGATAGGATGCTTTTTTGCACATTTCGACTTAAAAAGGCCCTGTCCTCACTGAATATTGAGCTGCAATGTGTGATTTGGGTGAGGTTTTATCATTACAAGCTCGCATGGGATGTGTAATGAGGGAAAAAGCATGATTTTTATCCTCCACGAGAGGGGCCCTGACAGCGCCCCATTCATCCGGTTGAACGCGCACCCTCGCCGGCTTCCACTGCTCGGGCGAGCCGCTAGGATTGCTCTGCCCCACCGGTGCCGTTCCAAGCCAGCTACCTGCGTGAAACTGCACAATATGCTCACAAGCACCCTGTTCTTCACATGTAGAGGCAAGAAAGAGGCAGAATCGGTCTAATTCGGCCAGTCTGACAGTAAATGTGGTGGAGAGCAAAACAGCCGTTTCAGAGCGATAGGATGCTTTTTTGCACATTTCGACTTAAAAAGGCCCTGTCCTCACTGAATATTGAGCTGCAATGTGTGATTTGGATGAGGTTTTATCATTACAAGCTCGCATGGGATGTGTAATGAGGGAAAAAGCATGATTTTTATCCTCCACGAGAGGGGCCCTGACAGCGCCCCATTCATCCGGCTGAACGTGCACCCTCGCCGGCTTCCACTGCTCGGGCGAGCCGCTAGGATTGCTCTGCCCCACCGGTCCCGTTCCAAGCCAGCTACCTGCTTGAAACTGCACAATATGCTCACAAGCACCCTGTTCTTCACATGTAGAGGCAAGAAAGAGGCAGAATCGGTCTAATTCGGCCAGTCTGACAGTAAATGTGGTGGAGAGCAAAACAGCCGTTTCAGAGCGATAGGATGCTTTTTTGCACATTTCGACTTAAAAAGGCCCTGTCCTCACTGAATATTGAGCTGCAATGTGTGATTTGGGTGAGGCTTTATCATTACAAGCTCGCATGGGATGTGTAATGAGGGAAAAAGCATGATTTTTATCCTCCACGAGAGGGGCCCTGACAGCGCCCCATTCATCCGGCTGAACGCGCACCCTCGCCGGCTTCCACTGCTCGGGCGAGCCGCTAGGATTGCTCTGCCCCACCGGTCCCGTTCCAAGCCAGCTACCTGCTTGAAACTGCACAATATGCTCACAAGCACCCTGTTCTTCACATGTAGAGGCAAGAAAGAGGCAGAATCGGTCTAATTCGGCCAGTCTGACAGTAAATGTGGTGGAGAGCAAAACAGCCGTTTCAGAGCGATAGGATGCTTTTTTGCACATTTCGACTTAAAAAGGCCCTGTCCTCACTGAATATTGAGCTGCAATGTGTGATTTGGGTGAGGTTTTATCATTACAAGCTCGCATGGGATGTGTAATGAGGGAAAAAGCATGATTTTTATCCTCCACGAGAGGGGCCCTGACAGCGCCCCATTCATCCGGCTGAACGCGCACCCTCGCCGGCTTCCACTGCTCGGGCGAGCCGCTAGGATTGCTCTGCCCCACCGGTCCCGTTCCAAGCCAGCTACCTGCATGAAACTGCACAATATGCTCACAAGCACCCTGTTCTTCACATGTAGAGGCAAGAAAGAGGCAGAATCGGTCTAATTCGGCCAGTCTGACAGTAAATGTGGTGGAGAGCAAAACAGCCGTTTCAGAGCGATAGGATGCATTTTTGCACATTTCGACTTAAAAAGGCCCTGTCCTCACTGAATATTGAGCTGCAATGTGTGATTTGGATGAGGTTTTATCATTACAAGCTCGCATGGGATGTGTAATGAGGGAAAAAGCATGATTTTTATCCTCCACGAGAGGGGCCCTGACAGCGCCCCATTCATCCGGCTGAACGCGCACCCTCGCCGGCTTCCACTGCTCGGGCGAGCCGCTATGATTGCTCTGCCCCACCGGTCCCGTTCCAAGCCAGCTACCTGCGTGAAACTGCACAATATGCTCACAAGCACCCTGTTCTTCACATGTAGAGGCAAGAAAGAGGCAGAATCGGTCTAATTCGGCCAGTCTGACAGTAAATGTGGTGGAGAGCAAAACAGCCGTTTCAGAGCGATAGGATGCTTTTTTGCACATTTCGACTTAAAAAGGCCCTGTCCTCACTGAATATTGAGCTGCAATGTGTGATTTGGATGAGGTTTTATCATTACAAGCTCGCATGGGATGTGTAATGAGGGAAAAAGCATGATTTTTATCCTCCACGAGAGGGGCCCTGACAGCGCCCCATTCATCCGGCTGAACGCGCACCCTCGCCGGCTTCCACTGCTCGGGCGAGCCGCTAGGATTGCTCTGCCCCACCGGTCCCGTTCCAAGCCAGCTACCTGCTTGAAACTGCACAATATGCTCACAAGCACCCTGTTCTTCACATGTAGAGGCAAGAAAGAGGCAGAATCGGTCTAATTCGGCCAGTCTGACAGTAAATGTGGTGGAGAGCAAAACAGCCGTTTCAGAGCGATAGGATGCTTTTTTGCACATTTCGACTTAAAAAGGCCCTGTCCTCACTGAATATTGAGCTGCAATGTGTGATTTGGGTGAGGTTTTATCATTACAAGCTCGCATGGGATGTGTAATGAGGGAGAAAGCATGATTTTTATCCTCCACGAGAGGGGCCCTGACAGCGCCCCATTCATCCGGCTGAACGCGCACCCTCGCCGGCTTCCACTGCTCGGGCGTGCCGCTAGGATTGCTCTGCCCCACCGGTCCCGTTCCAAGCCAGCTACCTGCGTGAAACTGCACAATATGCTCACAAGCACCCTGTTCTTCACATGTAGAGGCAAGAAAGAGGCAGAATCGGTCTAATTCGGCCAGTCTGACAGTAAATGTGGTGGAGAGCAAAACAGCCGTTTCAGAGCGATAGGATGCTTTTTTGCACATTTCGACTTAAAAAGGCCCTGTCCTCACTGAATATTGAGCTGCAATGTGTGATTTGGGTGAGGTTTTATCATTACAAGCTCGCATGGGATGTGTAATGAGGGAAAAAGCATGATTTTTATCCTCCACGAGAGGGGCCCTGACAGCGCCCCATTCATCCGGCTGAACGCGCACCCTCGCCGGCTTCCACTGCTCGGGCGAGCCGCTAGGATTGCTCTGCCCCACCGGTCCCGTTCCAAGCCAGCTACCTGCTTGAAACTGCACAATATGCTCACAAGCACCCTGTTCTTCACATGTAGAGGCAAGAAAGAGGCAGAATCGGTCTAATTCGGCCAGTCTGACAGTAAATGTGGTGGAGAGCAAAACAGCCGTTTCAGAGCGATAGGATGCTTTTTTGCACATTTCGACTTAAAAAGGCCCTGTCCTCACTGAATATTGAGCTGCAATGTGTGATTTGGGTGAGGTTTTATCATTACAAGCTCGCATGGGATGTGTAATGAGGGAAAAAGCATGATTTTTATCCTCCACGAGAGGGACCCTGACAGCGCCCCATTCATCCGGCTGAACGCGCACCCTCGCCGGCTTCCACTGCTCGGGCGAGCCGCTAGGATTGCTCTGCCCCACCGGTCCCGTTCCAAGCCAGCTACCTGCGTGAAACTGCACAATATGCTCACAAGCACCCTGTTCTTCACATGTAGAGGCAAGAAAGAGGCAGAATCGGTCTAATTCGGCCAGTCTGACAGTAAATGTGGTGGAGAGCAAAACAGCCGTTTCAGAGCGATAGGATGCTTTTTTGCACATTTCGACTTAAAAAGGCCCTGTCCTCACTGAATATTGAGCTGCAATGTGTGATTTGGATGAGGTTTTATCATTACAAGCTCGCATGGGATGTGTAATGAGGGAAAAAGCATGATTTTTATCCTCCACGAGAGGGGCCCTGACAGCGCCCCATTCATCCGGCTGAACGCGCACCCTCGCCGGCTTCCACTGCTCGGGCGAGCCGCTAGGATTGCTCTGCCCCACCGGTCCCGTTCCAAGCCAGCTACCTGCTTGAAACTGCACAATATGCTCACAAGCACCCTGTTCTTCACATGTAGAGGCAAGAAAGAGGCAGAATCGGTCTAATTCGGCCAGTCTGACAGTAAATGTGGTGGAGAGCAAAACAGCCGTTTCAGAGCGATAGGATGCTTTTTTGCACATTTCGACTTAAAAAGGCCCTGTCCTCACTGAATATTGAGCTGCAATGTGTGATTTGGGTGAGGTTTTATCATTACAAGCTCGCATGGGATGTGTAATGAGGGAAAAAGCATGATTTTTATCCTCCACGAGAGGGACCCTGACAGCGCCCCATTCATCCGGCTGAACGCGCACCCTCGCCGGCTTCCACTGCTCGGGCGAGCCGCTAGGATTGCTCTGCCCCACCGGTCCCGTTCCAAGCCAGCTACCTGCTTGAAACTGCACAATATGCTCACAAGCACCCTGTTCTTCACATGTAGAGGCAAGAAAGAGGCAGAATCGGTCTAATTCGGCCAGGATGACAGTAAATGTGGTGGAGAGCAAAACAGCCGTTTCAGAGCGATAGGATGCTTTTTTGCACATTTCGACTTAAAAAGGCCCTGTCCTCACTGAATATTGAGCTGCAATGTGTGATTTGGGTGAGGTTTTATCATTACAAGCTCGCATGGGATGTGTAATGAGGGAAAAAGCATGATTTTTATCCTCCACGAGAGGGGCCCTGACAGCGCCCCATTCATCCGGCTGAACGCGCACCCTCGCCGGCTTCCACTGCTCGGGCGAGCCGCTAGGATTGCTCTGCCCCACCGGTGCCGTTCCAAGCCAGCTACCTGCGTGAAACTGCACAATATGCTCACAAGCACCCTGTTCTTCACATGTAGAGGCAAGAAAGAGGCAGAATCGGTCTAATTCGGCCAGTCTGACAGTAAATGTGGTGGAGAGCAAAACAGCCGTTTCAGAGCGATAGGATGCTTTTTTGCACATTTCGACTTAAAAAGGCCCTGTCCTCACTGAATATTGAGCTGCAATGTGTGATTTGGATGAGGTTTTATCATTACAAGCTCGCATGGGATGTGTAATGAGGGAAAAAGCATGATTTTTATCCTCCACGAGAGGGGCCCTGACAGCGCCCCATTCATCCGGCTGAACGCGCACCCTCGCCGGCTTCCACTGCTCGGGCGAGCCGCTAGGATTGCTCTGCCCCACCGGTCCCGTTCCAAGCCAGCTACCTGCGTGAAACTGCACAATATGCTCACAAGCACCCTGTTCTTCACATGTAGAGGCAAGAAAGAGGCAGAATCGGTCTAATTCGGCCAGTCTGACAGTAAATGTGGTGGAGAGCAAAACAGCCGTTTCAGAGCGATAGGATGCTTTTTTGCACATTTCGACTTAAAAAGGCCCTGTCCTCACTGAATATTGAGCTGCAATGTGTGATTTGGATGAGGTTTTATCATTACAAGCTCGCATGGGATGTGTAATGAGGGAAAAAGCATGATTTTTATCCTCCACGAGAGGGGCCCTGACAGCGCCCCATTCATCCGGCTGAACGCGCACCCTCGCCGGCTTCCACTGCTCGGGCGAGCCGCTAGGATTGCTCTGCCCCACCGGTCCCGTTCCAAGCCAGCTACCTGCTTAAAACTGCACAATATGCTCACAAGCACCCTGTTCTTCACATGTAGAGGCAAGAAAGAGGCAGAATCGGTCTAATTCGGCCAGTCTGACAGTAAATGTGGTGGAGAGCAAAACAGCCGTTTCAGAGCGATAGGATGCTTTTTTGCACATTTCGACTTAAAAAGGCCCTGTCCTCACTGAATATTGAGCTGCAATGTGTGATTTGGGTGAGGTTTTATCATTACAAGCTCGCATGGGATGTGTAATGAGGGAGAAAGCATGATTTTTATCCTCCACGAGAGGGGCCCTGACAGCGCCCCATTCATCCGGCTGAACGCGCACCCTCGCCGGCTTCCACTGCTCGGGCGAGCCGCTAGGATTGCTCTGCCCCACCGGTCCCGTTCCAAGCCAGCTACCTGCGTGAAACTGCACAATATGCTCACAAGCACCCTGTTCTTCACATGTAGAGGCAAGAAAGAGGCAGAATCGGTCTAATTCGGCCAGTCTGACAGTAAATGTGGTGGAGAGCAAAACAGCCGTTTCAGAGCGATAGGATGCATTTTTGCACATTTCGACTTAAAAAGGCCCTGTCCTCACTGAATATTGAGCTGCAATGTGTAATTTGGATGAGGTTTTATCATTACAAGCTCGCATGGGATGTGTAATGAGGGAAAAAGCATGATTTTTATCCTCCACGAGAGGGGCCCTGACAGCGCCCCATTCATCCGGCTGAACGCGCACCCTCGCCGGCTTCCACTGCTCGGGCGAGCCGCTAGGATTGCTCTGCCCCACCGGTCCCGTTCCAAGCCAGCTACCTGCGTGAAACTGCACAATATGCTCACAAGCACCCTGTTCTTCACATGTAGAGGCAAGAAAGAGGCAGAATCGGTCTAATTCGGCCAGTCTGACAGTAAATGTGGTGGAGAGCAAAACAGCCGTTTCAGAGCGATAGGATGCTTTTTTGCACATTTCGACTTAAAAAGGCCCTGTCCTCACTGAATATTGAGCTGCAATGTGTGATTTGGATGAGGTTTTATCATTACAAGCTCGCATGGGATGTGTAATGAGGGAAAAAGCATGATTTTTATCCTCCACGAGAGGGGCCCTGACAGCGCCCCATTCATCCGGCTGAACGCGCACCCTCGCCGGCTTCCACTGCTCGGGCGAGCCGCTAGGATTGCTCTGCCCCACCGGTCCCGTTCCAAGCCAGCTACCTGCTTGAAACTGCACAATATGCTCACAAGCACCCTGTTCTTCACATGTAGAGGCAAGAAAGAGGCAGAATCGGTCTAATTCGGCCAGTCTGACAGTAAATGTGGTGGAGAGCAAAACAGCCGTTTCAGAGCGATAGGATGCTTTTTTGCACATTTCGACTTAAAAAGGCCCTGTCCTCACTGAATATTGAGCTGCAATGTGTGATTTGGGTGAGGTTTTATCATTACAAGCTCGCATGGGATGTGTAATGAGGGAAAAAGCATGATTTTTATCCTCCACGAGAGGGGCCCTGACAGCGCCCCATTCATCCGGCTGAACGCGCACCCTCGCCGGCTTCCACTGCTCGGGCGAGCCGCTAGGATTGCTCTGCCCCACCGGTCCCGTTCCAAGCCAGCTACCTGCGTGAAACTGCACAATATGCTCACAAGCACCCTGTTCTTCACATGTAGAGGCAAGAAAGAGGCAGAATCGGTCTAATTCGGCCAGTCTGACAGTAAATGTGGTGGAGAGCAAAACAGCCGTTTCAGAGCGATAGGATGCTTTTTTGCACATTTCGACTTAAAAAGGCCCTGTCCTCACTGAATATTGAGCTGCAATGTGTGATTTGGATGAGGTTTTATCATTACAAGCTCGCATGGGATGTGTAATGAGGGAAAAAGCATGATTTTTATCCTCCACGAGAGGGGCCCTGACAGCGCCCCATTCATCCGGCTGAACGCGCACCCTCGCCGGCTTCCACTGCTCGGGCGAGCCGCTAGGATTGCTCTGCCCCACCGGTCCCGTTCCAAGCCAGCTACCTGCTTGAAACTGCACAATATGCTCACAAGCACCCTGTTCTTCACATGTAGAGGCAAGAAAGAGGCAGAATCGGTCTAATTCGGCCAGTCTGACAGTAAATGTGGTGGAGAGCAAAACAGCCGTTTCAGAGCGATAGGATGCTTTTTTGCACATTTCGACTTAAAAAGGCCCTGTCCTCACTGAATATTGAGCTGCAATGTGTGATTTGGGTGAGGTTTTATCATTACAAGCTCGCATGGGATGTGTAATGAGGGAAAAAGCATGATTTTTATCCTCCACGAGAGGGACCCTGACAGCGCCCCATTCATCCGGCTGAACGCGCACCCTCGCCGGCTTCCACTGCTCGGGCGAGCCGCTAGGATTGCTCTGCCCCACCGGTCCCGTTCCAAGCCAGCTACCTGCGTGAAACTGCACAATATGCTCACAAGCACCCTGTTCTTCACATGTAGAGGCAAGAAAGAGGCAGAATCGGTCTAATTCGGCCAGTCTGACAGTAAATGTGGTGGAGAGCAAAACAGCCGTTTCAGAGCGATAGGATGCTTTTTTGCACATTTCGACTTAAAAAGGCCCTGTCCTCACTGAATATTGAGCTGCAATGTGTGATTTGGATGAGGTTTTATCATTACAAGCTCGCATGGGATGTGTAATGAGGGAAAAAGCATGATTTTTATCCTCCACGAGAGGGGCCCTGACAGCGCCCCATTCATCCGGCTGAACGCGCACCCTCGCCGGCTTCCACTGCTCGGGCGAGCCGCTAGGATTGCTCTGCCCCACCGGTCCCGTTCCAAGCCAGCTACCTGCGTGAAACTGCACAATATGCTCACAAGCACCCTGTTCTTCACATGTAGAGGCAAGAAAGAGGCAGAATCGGTCTAATTCGGCCAGTCTGACAGTAAATGTGGTGGAGAGCAAAACAGCCGTTTCAGAGCGATAGGATGCTTTTTTGCACATTTCGACTTAAAAAGGCCCTGTCCTCACTGAATATTGAGCTGAAATGTGTGATTTGGATGAGGTTTTATCATTACAAGCTCGCATGGGATGTGTAATGAGGGAAAAAGCATGATTTTTATCCTCCACGAGAGGGGCCCTGACAGCGCCCCATTCATCCGGCTGAACGCGCACCCTCGCCGGCTTCCACTGCTCGGGCGAGCCGCTAGGATTGCTCTGCCCCACCGGTCCCGTTCCAAGCCAGCTACCTGCTTGAAACTGCACACTATGCTCACAAGCACCCTGTTCTTCACATGTAGAGGCAAGAACGAGGCAGAATCGGTCTAATTCGGCCAGTCTGACAGTAAATGTGGTGGAGAGCAAAACAGCCGTTTCAGAGCGATAGGATGCTTTTTTGCACATTTCGACTTAAAAAGGCCCTGTCCTCACTGAATATTGAGCTGCAATGTGTGATTTGGATGAGGTTTTATCATTACAAGCTCGCATGGGATGTGTAATGAGGGAAAAAGCATGATTTTTATCCTCCACGAGAGGGGCCCTGACAGCGCCCCATTCATCCGGCTGAACGCGCACCCTCGCCGGCTTCCACTGCTCGGGCGAGCCGCTAGGATTGCTCTGCCCCACCGGTCCCGTTCCAAGCCAGCTACCTGCTTGAAACTGCACAATATGCTCACAAGCACCCTGTTCTTCACATGTAGAGGCAAGAAAGAGGCAGAATCGGTCTAATTCGGCCAGTCTGACAGTAAATGTGGTGGAGAGCAAAACAGCCGTTTCAGAGCGATAGGATGCTTTTTTGCACATTTCGACTTAAAAAGGCCCTGTCCTCACTGAATATTGAGCTGCAATGTGTGATTTGGGTGAGGTTTTATCATTACAAGCTCGCATGGGATGTGTAATGAGGGAAAAAGCATGATTTTTATCCTCCACGAGAGGGACCCTGACAGCGCCCCATTCATCCGGCTGAACGCGCACCCTCGCCGGCTTCCACTGCTCGGGCGAGCCGCTAGGATTGCTCTGCCCCACCGGTCCCGTTCCAAGCCAGCTACCTGCTTGAAACTGCACAATATGCTCACAAGCACCCTGTTCTTCACATGTAGAGGCAAGAAAGAGGCAGAATCGGTCTAATTCGGCCAGGATGACAGTAAATGTGGTGGAGAGCAAAACAGCCGTTTCAGAGCGATAGGATGCTTTTTTGCACATTTCGACTTAAAAAGGCCCTGTCCTCACTGAATATTGAGCTGCAATGTGTGATTTGGATGAGGTTTTATCATTACAAGCTCGCATGGGATGTGTAATGAGGGAAAAAGCATGATTTTTATCCTCCACGAGAGGGGCCCTGACAGCGCCCCATTCATCCGGCTGAACGCGCACCCTCGCCGGCTTCCACTGCTCGGGCGAGCCGCTAGGATTGCTCTGCCCCACCGGTCCCGTTCCAAGCCAGCTACCTGCTTAAAACTGCACAATATGCTCACAAGCACCCTGTTCTTCACATGTAGAGGCAAGAAAGAGGCAGAATCGGTCTAATTCGGCCAGTCTGACAGTAAATGTGGTGGAGAGCAAAACAGCCGTTTCAGAGCGATAGGATGCTTTTTTGCACATTTCGACTTAAAAAGGCCCTGTCCTCACTGAATATTGAGCTGCAATGTGTGATTTGGGTGAGGTTTTATCATTACAAGCTCGCATGGGATGTGTAATGAGGGAGAAAGCATGATTTTTATCCTCCACGAGAGGGGCCCTGACAGCGCCCCATTCATCCGGCTGAACGCGCACCCTCGCCGGCTTCCACTGCTCGGGCGAGCCGCTAGGATTGCTCTGCCCCACCGGTCCCGTTCCAAGCCAGCTACCTGCGTGAAACTGCACAATATGCTCACAAGCACCCTGTTCTTCACATGTAGAGGCAAGAAAGAGGCAGAATCGGTCTAATTCGGCCAGTCTGACAGTAAATGTGGTGGAGAGCAAAACAGCCGTTTCAGAGCGATAGGATGCATTTTTGCACATTTCGACTTAAAAAGGCCCTGTCCTCACTGAATATTGAGCTGCAATGTGTAATTTGGATGAGGTTTTATCATTACAAGCTCGCATGGGATGTGTAATGAGGGAAAAAGCATGATTTTTATCCTCCACGAGAGGGGCCCTGACAGCGCCCCATTCATCCGGCTGAACGCGCACCCTCGCCGGCTTCCACTGCTCGGGCGAGCCGCTAGGATTGCTCTGCCCCACCGGTCCCGTTCCAAGCCAGCTACCTGCGTGAAACTGCACAATATGCTCACAAGCACCCTGTTCTTCACATGTAGAGGCAAGAAAGAGGCAGAATCGGTCTAATTCGGCCAGTCTGACAGTAAATGTGGTGGAGAGCAAAACAGCCGTTTCAGAGCGATAGGATGCTTTTTTGCACATTTCGACTTAAAAAGGCCCTGTCCTCACTGAATATTGAGCTGCAATGTGTGATTTGGATGAGGTTTTATCATTACAAGCTCGCATGGGATGTGTAATGAGGGAAAAAGCATGATTTTTATCCTCCACGAGAGGGGCCCTGACAGCGCCCCATTCATCCGGCTGAACGTGCACCCTCGCCGGCTTCCACTGCTCGGGCGAGCCGCTAGGATTGCTCTGCCCCACCGGTCCCGTTCCAAGCCAGCTACCTGCTTGAAACTGCACAATATGCTCACAAGCACCCTGTTCTTCACATGTAGAGGCAAGAAAGAGGCAGAATCGGTCTAATTCGGCCAGTCTGACAGTAAATGTGGTGGAGAGCAAAACAGCCGTTTCAGAGCGATAGGATGCTTTTTTGCACATTTCGACTTAAAAAGGCCCTGTCCTCACTGAATATTGAGCTGCAATGTGTGATTTGGGTGAGGTTTTATCATTACAAGCTCGCATGGGATGTGTAATGAGGGAAAAAGCATGATTTTTATCCTCCACGAGAGGGGCCCTGACAGCGCCCCATTCATCCGGCTGAACGCGCACCCTCGCCGGCTTCCACTGCTCGGGCGAGCCGCTAGGATTGCTCTGCCCCACCGGTCCCGTTCCAAGCCAGCTACCTGCGTGAAACTGCACAATATGCTCACAAGCACCCTGTTCTTCACATGTAGAGGCAAGAAAGAGGCAGAATCGGTCTAATTCGGCCAGTCTGACAGTAAATGTGGTGGAGAGCAAAACAGCCGTTTCAGAGCGATAGGATGCTTTTTTGCACATTTCGACTTAAAAAGGCCCTGTCCTCACTGAATATTGAGCTGCAATGTGTGATTTGGATGAGGTTTTATCATTACAAGCTCGCATGGGATGTGTAATGAGGGAAAAAGCATGATTTTTATCCTCCACGAGAGGGGCCCTGACAGCGCCCCATTCATCCGGCTGAACGCGCACCCTCGCCGGCTTCCACTGCTCGGGCGAGCCGCTAGGATTGCTCTGCCCCACCGGTCCCGTTCCAAGCCAGCTACCTGCGTGAAACTGCACAATATGCTCACAAGCACCCTGTTCTTCACATGTAGAGGCAAGAAAGAGGCAGAATCGGTCTAATTCGGCCAGTCTGACAGTAAATGTGGTGGAGAGCAAAACAGCCGTTTCAGAGCGATAGGATGCATTTTTGCACATTTCGACTTAAAAAGGCCCTGTCCTCACTGAATATTGAGCTGCAATGTGTGATTTGGATGAGGTTTTATCATTACAAGCTCGCATGGGATGTGTAATGAGGGAAAAAGCATGATTTTTATCCTCCACGAGAGGGGCCCTGACAGCGCCCCATTCATCCGGCTGAACGCGCACCCTCGCCGGCTTCCACTGCTCGGGCGAGCCGCTAGGATTGCTCTGCCCCACCGGTCCCGTTCCAAGCCAGCTACCTGCTTGAAACTGCACAATATGCTCACAAGCACCCTGTTCTTCACATGTAGAGGCAAGAAAGAGGCAGAATCGGTCTAATTCGGCCAGTCTGACAGTAAATGTGGTGGAGAGCAAAACAGCCGTTTCAGAGCGATAGGATGCTTTTTTGCACATTTCGACTTAAAAAGGCCCTGTCCTCACTGAATATTGAGCTGCAATGTGTGATTTGGGTGAGGTTTTATCATTACAAGCTCGCATGGGATGTGTAATGAGGGAAAAAGCATGATTTTTATCCTCCACGAGAGGGGCCCTGACAGCGCCCCATTCATCCGGCTGAACGCGCACCCTCGCCGGCTTCCACTGCTCGGGCGAGCCGCTAGGATTGCTCTGCCCCACCGGTCCCGTTCCAAGCCAGCTACCTGCGTGAAACTGCACAATATGCTCACAAGCACCCTGTTCTTCACATGTAGAGGCAAGAAAGAGGCAGAATCGGTCTAATTCGGCCAGTCTGACAGTAAATGTGGTGGAGAGCAAAACAGCCGTTTCAGAGCGATAGGATGCATTTTTGCACATTTCGACTTAAAAAGGCCCTGTCCTCACTGAATATTGAGCTGCAATGTGTGATTTGGGTGAGGTTTTATCATTACAAGCTCGCATGGGATGTGTAATGAGGGAAAAAGCATGATTTTTATCCTCCACGAGAGGGGCCCTGACAGCGCCCCATTCATCCGGCTGAACGCGCACCCTCGCCGGCTTCCACTGCTCGGGCGAGCCGCTAGGATTGCTCTGCCCCACCGGTCCCGTTCCAAGCCAGCTACCTGCTTGAAACTGCACAATATGCTCACAAGCACCCTGTTCTTCACATGTAGAGGCAAGAAAGAGGCAGAATCGGTCTAATTCGGCCAGTCTGACAGTAAATGTGGTGGAGAGCAAAACAGCCGTTTCAGAGCGATAGGATGCTTTTTTGCACATTTCGACTTAAAAAGGCCCTGTCCTCACTGAATATTGAGCTGCAATGTGTGATTTGGATGAGGTTTTATCATTACAAGCTCGCATGGGATGTGTAATGAGGGAAAAAGCATGATTTTTATCCTCCACGAGAGGGGCCCTGACAGCGCCCCATTCATCCGGCTGAACGCGCACCCTCGCCGGCTTCCACTGCTCGGGCGAGCCGCTAGGATTGCTCTGCCCCACCGGTCCCGTTCCAAGCCAGCTACCTGCGTGAAACTGCACAATATGCTCACAAGCACCCTGTTCTTCACATGTAGAGGCAAGAAAGAGGCAGAATCGGTCTAATTCGGCCAGTCTGACAGTAAATGTGGTGGAGAGCAAAACAGCCGTTTCAGAGCGATAGGATGCTTTTTTGCACATTTCGACTTAAAAAGGCCCTGTCCTCACTGAATATTGAGCTGCAATGTGTGATTTGGATGAGGTTTTATCATTACAAGCTCGCATGGGATGTGTAATGAGGGAAAAAGCATGATTTTTATCCTCCACGAGAGGGGCCCTGACAGCGCCCCATTCATCCGGCTGAACGCGCACCCTCGCCGGCTTCCACTGCTCGGGCGAGCCGCTAGGATTGCTCTGCCCCACCGGTCCCGTTCCAAGCCAGCTACCTGCGTGAAACTGCACAATATGCTCACAAGCACCCTGTTCTTCACATGTAGAGGCAAGAAAGAGGCAGAATCGGTCTAATTCGGCCAGTCTGACAGTAAATGTGGTGGAGAGCAAAACAGCCGTTTCAGAGCGATAGGATGCTTTTTTGCACATTTCGACTTAAAAAGGCCCTGTCCTCACTGAATATTGAGCTGCAATGTGTGATTTGGATGAGGTTTTATCATTACAAGCTCGCATGGGATGTGTAATGAGGGAAAAAGCATGATTTTTATCCTCCACGAGAGGGGCCCTGACAGCGCCCCATTCATCCGGCTGAACGCGCACCCTCGCCGGCTTCCACTGCTCGGGCGAGCCGCTAGGATTGCTCTGCCCCACCGGTCCCGTTCCAAGCCAGCTACCTGCTTGAAACTGCACACTATGCTCACAAGCACCCTGTTCTTCACATGTAGAGGCAAGAAAGAGGCAGAATCGGTCTAATTCGGCCAGTCTGACAGTAAATGTGGTGGAGAGCAAAACAGCCGTTTCAGAGCGATAGGATGCTTTTTTGCACATTTCGACTTAAAAAGGCCCTGTCCTCACTGAATATTGAGCTGCAATGTGTGATTTGGATGAGGTTTTATCATTACAAGCTCGCATGGGATGTGTAATGAGGGAAAAAGCATGATTTTTATCCTCCACGAGAGGGGCCCTGACAGCGCCCCATTCATCCGGCTGAACGCGCACCCTCGCCGGCTTCCACTGCTCGGGCGAGCCGCTAGGATTGCTCTGCCCCACCGGTCCCGTTCCAAGCCAGCTACCTGCTTGAAACTGCACAATATGCTCACAAGCACCCTGTTCTTCACATGTAGAGGCAAGAAAGAGGCAGAATCGGTCTAATTCGGCCAGTCTGACAGTAAATGTGGTGGAGAGCAAAACAGCCGTTTCAGAGCGATAGGAAGCATTTTTGCACATTTCGACTTAAAAAGGCCCTGTCCTCACTGAATATTGAGCTGCAATGTGTGATTTGGATGAGGTTTTATCATTACAAGCTCGCATGGGATGTGTAATGAGGGAAAAAGCATGATTTTTATCCTCCACGAGAGGGGCCCTGACAGCGCCCCATTCATCCGGCTGAACGCGCACCCTCGCCGGCTTCCACTGCTCGGGCGAGCCGCTATGATTGCTCTGCCCCACCGGTCCCGTTCCAAGCCAGCTACCTGCTTGAAACTGCACAATATGCTCACAAGCACCCTGTTCTTCACATGTAGAGGCAAGAAAGAGGCAGAATCGGTCTAATTCGGCCAGTCTGACAGTAAATGTGGTGGAGAGCAAAACAGCCGTTTCAGAGCGATAGGATGCATTTTTGCACATTTCGACTTAAAAAGGCCCTGTCCTCACTGAATATTGAGCTGCAATGTGTAATTTGGATGAGGTTTTATCCAGGGGCGTCACCAGCCGATTTTACCGGGGCTTCAGCCCGGGGAAAATTGAGCTCAGCCCGGGTAGCCAAAATTGTTATTTAACTTTTTTTTTTCGTTGTGCGTTCTATCCCTCGTAGCCTGTTAGAACAAGGAATCCCGAACACTAAACTGACAAGGAGAAGCAGAACGGGCCGGGCGGGGCGGGGCTGGGCTGGGGGTGGGTGGAGAGGGCAGAGGCGCTTCGCGGTCTGGTCTGAGATCAGTGGCTCTGTGCTCTCAAGTAACGTTACTGCTGTCAACTAGTCACTTGGTAGTTCAGCGTCATAGGCTGCAGTACGCTACGCTGAGAAAGCCGACGAGACATGGCAGAACATTTGCTTAATGATACATTACATGCAACCTCACACTTAAACGTGTATGGACCTAGTAATTCAATAATAAATAATTTGGGCAGTCTAATGTAGCCTATTCTGTTGTCTACCAGTGTTTCCCATTAATTAACGAGACTGTGGCGGCCCGCTCATTTGACCATAAAAAAAAAATCATAAAAAAAAAAAAAAAAAAAAATAATGATGATGATGATGATGATGATGGCTGCACCTGGTGCTATCCAGTCATACATCTGAGGACAGCAGGACGGCGTTTGAAGAGAATTTGAGAATTTTTTGAGAAGAGAAACGACGAGATGATCTATGGCAGGGGTGCTCATTTTGTCGATCGCGATCGACCGGTAGATCGCGAAGGTAGTGCAGGTAGATCGTGTGCCGCCGAATTTTTTTTTTTTTTAGATGTTAGTCTAAAACATTTATCTGTTGCAACTCCAAAACAAACAGCAAGACAAATGTTCATCTTTATTTTTACTTTATATTTGCAACATGCCCACAGTTCAGCGGCACACATCCACAGCCACGCACAACTCAAGACTACCGTCTTTCTTAAAGAGACAGCGCTATTTTTCTAAAGGTGCAGTGCACCAACTTTTCTTGATAAAAATAAAAACAAAGATGGATAGAGCTTTTAACACTGTAGCACCAATTAATATGACAATTAATATGACTAATATGACTATATATATATATATATATATATATATTATGAATGAACCCCCCCCCCCCCCCCCCCCCTCAGTTAATCTTTAAATTTACATACGGTCCAGCCGGGCTAAGCCCAGGTTGTCCTTAAAGTCTAGAAACGCCCCTGGTTTTATCATTACAAGCTCGCATGGGATGTGTAATGAGGGAAAAAGCATGATTTTTATCCTCCACGAGAGGGGCCCTGACAGCGCCCCATTCATCCGGCTGAACGCGCACCCTCGCCGGCTTCCACTGCTCGGGCGAGCCGCTAGGATTGCTCTGCCCCACCGGTCCCGTTCCAAGCCAGCTACCTGCGTGAAACTGCACAATATGCTCACAAGCACCCTGTTCTTCACATGTAGAGGCAAGAAAGAGGCAGAATCGGTCTAATTCGGCCAGTCTGACAGTAAATGTGGTGGAGAGCAAAACAGCCGTTTCAGAGCGATAGGATGCTTTTTTGCACATTTCGACTTAAAAAGGCCCTGTCCTCACTGAATATTGAGCTGCAATGTGTGATTTGGGTGAGGTTTTATCATTACAAGCTCGCATGGGATGTGTAATGAGGGAAAAAGCATGATTTTTATCCTCCACGAGAGGGGCCCTGACAGCGCCCCATTCATCCGGCTGAACGCGCACCCTCGCCGGCTTCCACTGCTCGGGCGAGCCGCTAGGATTGCTCTGCCCCACCGGTCCCGTTCCAAGCCAGCTACCTGCGTGAAACTGCACAATATGCTCACAAGCACCCTGTTCTTCACATGTAGAGGCAAGAAAGAGGCAGAATCGGTCTAATTCGGCCAGTCTGACAGTAAATGTGGTGGAGAGCAAAACAGCCGTTTCAGAGCGATAGGATGCTTTTTTGCACATTTCGACTTAAAAAGGCCCTGTCCTCACTGAATATTGAGCTGCAATGTGTGATTTGGATGAGGTTTTATCATTACAAGCTCGCATGGGATGTGTAATGAGGGAAAAAGCATGATTTTTATCCTCCACGAGAGGGGCCCTGACAGCGCCCCATTCATCCGGCTGAACGCGCACCCTCGCCGGCTTCCACTGCTCGGGCGAGCCGCTAGGATTGCTCTGCCCCACCGGTCCCGTTCCAAGCCAGCTACCTGCGTGAAACTGCACAATATGCTCACAAGCACCCTGTTCTTCACATGTAGAGGCAAGAAAGAGGCAGAATCGGTCTAATTCGGCCAGTCTGACAGTAAATGTGGTGGAGAGCAAAACAGCCGTTTCAGAGCGATAGGATGCATTTTTGCACATTTCGACTTAAAAAGGCCCTGTCCTCACTGAATATTGAGCTGCAATGTGTGATTTGGATGAGGTTTTATCATTACAAGCTCGCATGGGATGTGTAATGAGGGAAAAAGCATGATTTTTATCCTCCACGAGAGGGGCCCTGACAGCGCCCCATTCATCCGGCTGAACGCGCACCCTCGCCGGCTTCCACTGCTCGGGCGAGCCGCTAGGATTGCTCTGCCCCACCGGTCCCGTTCCAAGCCAGCTACCTGCTTGAAACTGCACAATATGCTCACAAGCACCCTGTTCTTCACATGTAGAGGCAAGAAAGAGGCAGAATCGGTCTAATTCGGCCAGTCTGACAGTAAATGTGGTGGAGAGCAAAACAGCCGTTTCAGAGCGATAGGATGCTTTTTTGCACATTTCGACTTAAAAAGGCCCTGTCCTCACTGAATATTGAGCTGCAATGTGTGATTTGGGTGAGGTTTTATCATTACAAGCTCGCATGGGATGTGTAATGAGGGAAAAAGCATGATTTTTATCCTCCACGAGAGGGGCCCTGACAGCGCCCCATTCATCCGGCTGAACGCGCACCCTCGCCGGCTTCCACTGCTCGGGCGAGCCGCTAGGATTGCTCTGCCCCACCGGTCCCGTTCCAAGCCAGCTACCTGCGTGAAACTGCACAATATGCTCACAAGCACCCTGTTCTTCACATGTAGAGGCAAGAAAGAGGCAGAATCGGTCTAATTCGGCCAGTCTGACAGTAAATGTGGTGGAGAGCAAAACAGCCGTTTCAGAGCGATAGGATGCATTTTTGCACATTTCGACTTAAAAAGGCCCTGTCCTCACTGAATATTGAGCTGCAATGTGTGATTTGGGTGAGGTTTTATCATTACAAGCTCGCATGGGATGTGTAATGAGGGAAAAAGCATGATTTTTATCCTCCACGAGAGGGGCCCTGACAGCGCCCCATTCATCCGGCTGAACGCGCACCCTCGCCGGCTTCCACTGCTCGGGCGAGCCGCTAGGATTGCTCTGCCCCACCGGTCCCGTTCCAAGCCAGCTACCTGCTTGAAACTGCACAATATGCTCACAAGCACCCTGTTCTTCACATGTAGAGGCAAGAAAGAGGCAGAATCGGTCTAATTCGGCCAGTCTGACAGTAAATGTGGTGGAGAGCAAAACAGCCGTTTCAGAGCGATAGGATGCTTTTTTGCACATTTCGACTTAAAAAGGCCCTGTCCTCACTGAATATTGAGCTGCAATGTGTGATTTGGATGAGGTTTTATCATTACAAGCTCGCATGGGATGTGTAATGAGGGAAAAAGCATGATTTTTATCCTCCACGAGAGGGGCCCTGACAGCGCCCCATTCATCCGGCTGAACGCGCACCCTCGCCGGCTTCCACTGCTCGGGCGAGCCGCTAGGATTGCTCTGCCCCACCGGTCCCGTTCCAAGCCAGCTACCTGCGTGAAACTGCACAATATGCTCACAAGCACCCTGTTCTTCACATGTAGAGGCAAGAAAGAGGCAGAATCGGTCTAATTCGGCCAGTCTGACAGTAAATGTGGTGGAGAGCAAAACAGCCGTTTCAGAGCGATAGGATGCTTTTTTGCACATTTCGACTTAAAAAGGCCCTGTCCTCACTGAATATTGAGCTGCAATGTGTGATTTGGATGAGGTTTTATCATTACAAGCTCGCATGGGATGTGTAATGAGGGAAAAAGCATGATTTTTATCCTCCACGAGAGGGGCCCTGACAGCGCCCCATTCATCCGGCTGAACGCGCACCCTCGCCGGCTTCCACTGCTCGGGCGAGCCGCTAGGATTGCTCTGCCCCACCGGTCCCGTTCCAAGCCAGCTACCTGCGTGAAACTGCACAATATGCTCACAAGCACCCTGTTCTTCACATGTAGAGGCAAGAAAGAGGCAGAATCGGTCTAATTCGGCCAGTCTGACAGTAAATGTGGTGGAGAGCAAAACAGCCGTTTCAGAGCGATAGGATGCTTTTTTGCACATTTCGACTTAAAAAGGCCCTGTCCTCACTGAATATTGAGCTGCAATGTGTGATTTGGATGAGGTTTTATCATTACAAGCTCGCATGGGATGTGTAATGAGGGAAAAAGCATGATTTTTATCCTCCACGAGAGGGGCCCTGACAGCGCCC
This sequence comes from Chelon labrosus, assembly GCF_963514085.1. Classification (NCBI taxonomy): domain Eukaryota; kingdom Metazoa; phylum Chordata; class Actinopteri; order Mugiliformes; family Mugilidae; genus Chelon; species Chelon labrosus. Next base: position 208 of record NW_028181791.1, on the reverse strand, counting down.
CATTCATCCGGCTGAACGCGCACCCTCGCCGGCTTCCACTGCTCGGGCGAGCCGCTAGGATTGCTCTGCCCCACCGGTCCCGTTCCAAGCCAGCTACCTGCTTGAAACTGCACACTATGCTCACAAGCACCCTGTTCTTCACATGTAGAGGCAAGAAAGAGGCAGAATCGGTCTAATTCGGCCAGTCTGACAGTAAATGTGGTGGAGA